>NC_137190.1:30693155-30710655 GCF_960531495.2 Zeus faber | reverse complement strand
AAAGAAATGGAGACAGAAGAGAGATATTTGGACAGTTGGATAATTGACTCCTTATCCGGAGCTCTCTGCACGTCAGAGGCTCTTCCTCTCCCGCCTGCTCCGTGATTGATCAGTTCCTCTTGGAATGTGGCAAGCCGGGCAACAAAAATAAATCCATCTCGCCTCGAAAATTCAAACCCCACCTTCTCCTTTCATCACCCCCCCGTGCTTTCTTCTCCCCTTTTGTTCTTGCTTTATCTTCGCGCTGTGATGGCCAAGGGTTTGACTAACTGTGATCCGAGTGTCAGTTGTAATTGGAAAGGCATTTGCCACGAGCGGCCCGTGTTGTAGAGGCCGCAGCACAAAGAGAACACTGCCGATATAATGCTGCCCCCCCCCCCACTCAGAAAAGCAATCCCGGCGACACAAACAACTTATACATGATCTATAAATGCGTCGAATAAGCGCCTCGATAATTGCACGCGCGAATGAATGGACAAAGAAGTAGGAGGACGATGAGAGCGGAGGGGGACTGGGCTAATTCCTGCACCCGTGACTGCACGTCCTTCCGACCGATCTCGTACCGGAGCTTGGATAGAAGACACATAGGATGCATTGTCCTTTTATTAAACGGTTTTGATTATCGTCTACTATTGGTTCAAAAATCCACAAGGCTGTTATTTTCAATATAACTTGTAACTCACAAAATCCATTAGAATTGGACCAAGGCAGGCTGAAGAATAAATATGTAGAAAAAATGGATCATGTCTTTTTAATAGGGGAGTCTCAGCTTGACTCAGATTTGATTTAGGGGGTCTCTAAGCAAAGAAGGTTGGGAGCCCCAGTTTTATTTTCCAATTCCAACAGTCATTTACATAAACAGCATGAAGAGCATGCGAGTCTTTGACCCCCTAGGGGTAGAACCTTGCATTGCAGTCGGGCAGGGACGGGAATGACGGGGGGGGGGGGGGGGGGGGGGCAGGGGGGTCCCCCTTCCTTGAAAAACAGAGAGGTGTCCCCCTCAATATATCATTGTAAACATTCGATGAATATTAACTACAAAATAAGCGTCTGAGTTTTGGCGGATTCCTTTCCACTGCCTTCATCCATTCAGTATCTTGGGTCCCAATAGTTGCAGAGAGCACATCGGGGTCATTTTGATGACTCCAATGATGACTGCAAGTGTAAAACGCCGTCCTTTGTAAGCATATTAAAACCCATAAAGGGGTCTATCTGTGTAAGTCACTGCATTAACGTTCGACATATCATTCATATTTAGTGACTTTGAATACTTTATAAGGAAATCGGGAGAGAATAGGTCTCACCATCTACGGAAGCATGCAAGCATCTCCACTGCCTGTGGTTCTTATCTCCCACACAATCTAGTCGGCAGAGTGCGGCGTCCTGTCAAAATACAGTGCAGACAAGACAAATACGGAAAATGAGCCCATTTTCTGTTTGCCTTTTTTTTTTTGGGGGGGGGGGGGGGGGGGGGGGGGTTCCCCATTGTGGATATCTCTGGAGGTTCCGAGATGGCACCATTACTTGGTGACTCACACAATGCTCCCCAAAACCTCTGGCCCTCTTTTGTTTTGGTGACAGACGAATCCCGTCCCTATTTCCGTGGGAAAATGACGCTGCCTTTTTTTGTCCGTGAATAATGATTCATGAATTCATTGATGCAATTCAAATGAACACTGGACTCCAGGTTTCTCCTGGAATCCTGACAGCCTGATTGGGCAACAGAGGGCTTTTTATCCACTTAACTTTTATAAAAGCATACATTTTTTACAATACTTACTTCACAGTACAGCATATTTGTGGGATAATGTGCAGCCAGGCGATCATTATCGCAAAATAAGGGGTCTTGTATCACTCTGACAGCGTTGTCTTTTGCGATAATGACCACTTATTACATGGCTACTTACTAAATAAAAGAATATATTGAGACAGAATATGCGATTTGAAATTATTTTACAACTAGTAATCCTAGCACGGCGGTGCACTTGGTGACTGCAAAGCTTCTGCACTTTGGCTTCCGCTGAGAAAAAGACTCCACAACAACAGAGCTAACCTTGTGTCTGAGCTGTGTTTTGTGTTGGCTTTGGAATTGGAATGCAGCTCCTCAAATTGACCGGAATGTAATTATTCTCTTCTACAGAGGCCTCGAAGTCACCGCCGTTATTATTGGACCATATGCAGCGACCTCTAACGGGAGCAGCCGGAAGAAGAAGAAGATGCAACAAAACTCTGTCAGTCTCGAGCGCAGTTCACTATACATAGGAAATTTAAACTTGCTTCATCATGATCTTATCTTTTTTCCTTTTCATTTTTCAAAAAGGTACATAAGCAAAGAAAAAACAATTTCAATATATTTATATGGCCTCACACACCCTGCATCGGGGAAGTCAGGACTCCGAGCCGTTTTATACGTTTTCAAGATTGTTAACATCAAAAACAGAGGGAGTGGTTTGTGCGTTTCTTTCTTTTTATTTATTTATTTATTTATTTATTTATTTTTAACTGTTGCCATGGCTTTCATGCAGATGGAAGTAAATGCAACAGTGGACATCAATGCCCAGCTGGTGTCGTTCAGAAACACTTCCTTTTTACTTTATGGAGATTGCAGGCATCTTAAAAGGACCTTCCACCTGTGATCACTCCTTTAACTCGATAACTTCTACCTCCAGTTTTAAATAACATTTCAACCTAACTCCTTAGCTGCAGTGAGTCCAGAGATCTACAGCTGAACTACTGAGGTTTCCCTGGTTTCTTTCAGTTCTTTATTCTAACATGTAAATATTTATAAGATGCATGTGGCAGTTCTGCCTGCCACATGCCACTCAAGTGGTCTTTTCATCGCCCACCAGCACAGAGATACAAAAGACGATGGAGGCACGGTGGAATTAGTCAGGATCAGATGGAACATGTCATGACAGGGCTTCTATCCTGAGTGAGTGTGGGGATGGGGGTTTCAACCTGCTGCTCGTTAGCCCAACCAATGAGCAACAGGTATGCAGCCACCCTGACCCAACCACCTCGATCCAGGTCAGGTGTGACTGCTCAAACCATCCCATCCCCACATCACATACACCCAACACCAAACTGAGGCCAGGAGGAATTCCTGTGCCTGCCCCTGTCTTCGGACGGCCCTTCTGTGTCCCTTCACCATGCCGGAGAGTCATTCTTTCCATCTGTTGTTATTTTTTTAAGGTTCATTGTATTTTGCCATCTTCTTCAGATTTTTGGGATTTTTTGTTCATTGTGTATTGCATTGTATTGTATAGTCAATAGATTTTGAAGCTGTTATTTTATAACTATTATTATTGCCCGTGGTGTTGATGTGAGCTGCTGTTACGTCGCAATTTCCCTCCAGGGATCTATCTATCTATCTACCTATCTATCTGTCTATCTATCTGTCTATCTATCTGTCTGTCTATCTATCTTTCTGTCTGTCTGTCTGTCTGTCTGTCTCTGTCTATCTATCGACACAAATGGCACCTAATTTTAGCTATTAGTTATGTTAAACATTTCCCTATTTGACAGTAAATCTTGTGGAAGAGGTAAACACATTTCTAAGTATAAGGACTATCATTCTGTGGGATAGATAATATTTTTAATCGTTGGTTACAAAGATTTTCAAAAATAGCGTCTCAGTAAAAAAAGGAATACATCTGCTTATAGACATTACGAGTGAATGTCATGAGAGTAATGGCAGACTCCATAGGCATAAAAGTGATATTAGCTTTTATCTATTTTGACACAAGAACTGCTTTCCAAGAAGTCATCACAGCTTCAACTTTATTTCCGATATGTTTGGATCTTCAGGAAAACATGACTGAAAGAATCAAAGACGGTAATTACACTATTTACATTGCTCCAGTTACTACCCACTGTAAATTTTACACCACAATGAGCATCTGTACCTGTCGAATTAACTCATAACAAAAAAATTACAACAAAGCTGTTGGACCAATTTTTTATTTCGAGACACTGTTAATGGGACTTCATTTTCACAATGTGCTTCGAATAACCAAATTTGAGGTCTTTTTGCATGCATTTGCATATAAAAACGACCCCCAAACAGAACATACTTACACAAACATAAAGTTGTGCTGATGTCCATGAGTAGCTCTGTCCTGTTTGCATCTATTTACTACATAAGCAGGTGGCCTCAGCTGGACACTAAATTGGGGTGCTGACCTTGCTCTCCTGGTATACTGGTAAGTGTGATGGCATTTGAGAAAATAATGAATAAATAAATAAATATAGATGAATAAATATTTATGAATTATAGTATCAGAATCAGTTTATTCCACCAAGTACATTTACATATACTAGGAATTTGTTGTGGTGAGGATTGATGCGTTTCAATACGGGCATTTAGCATAAAAAGGACCTTAACAGTCTAAAATTAAAGTAAAATATTAAGAATAGCCAAATATACATGAATAGAACAGAACAGAAAAAGCCAAATATATAAAATATACAAAATTATGTAAGAAGAAATTATTTCTATGTACTGTACTATGTACTACTTCTATGAACTGTAATATACAGTGTATATATATATATATATACACTGTTTGTATATACTATCTACTGTATATATACAGTATATATATGTATATATAGATATATATACAGTATATATATATATATATATATATATATATAAAGTCTAGGTTTGTCACGTTATAACCAGTAAGTTGACTTACCCAGTAACTTACCCAGTAAGTTGTTTAAAAAGTAATTTAAGGACCTGGATTCAAATCTGACTGGTTTTCGAATGTGTCATTCATGTGAGTTTCCGATGGTTTCATCATACCCCAAAAACACTAGAAATGTCCTTCCATTTACCAAGGTAGTGGAGTTGGTCCCAGGGGACAAATTCTGGTTAGAGGCAAAACATCTAGTGCTTCTTCTTCCACTTGTCATTAAGTTGAGTTGTCAGTCATTTTAGTAACTAGTTTAAGTTACTGAACATGATGAACTTGATTTGACTAGACAAACTGAAATCATCTAAATGGCTAAGGTAAAGCATGGCATTGCTCGCAGGGAATACATAGATTTCAAGGGGAGCCAAGATTGCATCCTTTGGCTGATTTTGTTTTCAGGAGTGTATACACTTTTAACATTCGCATTAAATTTCAGTAAAAAGTATAATGTCCGGTTTGAATACAAAGCTCTTTGGAAAGACAGTGGCCAGACGCTCAGTGTAAATCCACTTCTTGAAACGAGTATTGTTTCTCTGAACACAGTAGAAAACATGAGAGTCTGTAATTGCATCTAAATCTCCAAAGTTGTACAGATTCATCATGCTACGTACTGCTAATTATCCATTGTTTGGAAATGATCCAAATCCTTCATGAAGCAGCTCTGAAAATGGCATGATTGAAAACTTTTCCTCCTTATTGTGATCCTTGATTTTAAATTGGCAGAGTTGATAAAACCTCTCAAAGTTAATATTTATACACTAAAAGGGTGCTTGGTTATGTCTGTTAGTGGGGTATTGCTAGTCAGTTTTTTGTGAGTCAGTTTCAGAAAACATGTCCTGAAACAATCTGTTGACATTTGCAGACCAACCCTACGTCGAGTTGGGCTTCAGAAGAATTGGAACGGCCCCCCATCTGAGTTATTCCACCCACGGTTTGAGTGCCACCGCTAGCAGTTCTGGTGGCTAAGAGCTAAGCATGAGAACTGCTCTGTTCTGCAGAGACCAGCACATTTTTTTCAAAAGAAAGAGGAATTCATACCAACTGTTCACGAGGGAAACTGCCGACGATGGATATGTAAGTATTTATAAAATACTTCTGCTGTGTTTCTGCGGTAGATAGACCGTAGGCCCACGGCGCGCGATCCACTGTGTGTTTCTCCAAACAAAACCAATATAAAAAAGTGTGTTTTTATTGTGGATGTATTTATTTTATTATATCATAATAAAGTGTCTTCCCCCTACAAAATAACGGGCCGTTTTGGAACAGGATGTTATAGAGGCATATTAGAATAGCTAGAATGCATAATCTGGTCTGAGTGCCATTTTCAGCAAACACAAAATGATCACATGTTTTGGGGACCTCAGAGACTTAAACTAACTTGTGTAAAAAGGAGCAATATAGGTCCACTTTAAGAAGACTGAAGACCTAAGAATAATTTATATTTTTCACGTTTCTTGTAAACGTCCTGAATGACGGATTCAGTCATTGATGATCATGAGTTTTTTTAATTTGAGATTTGCAAAAAGATAGTATATGATCAGTAATTGGCACTTCCATTTTATGTTAAGATAAGACAGTATAAGATCTGTATTAGTCCCACAACGGGGAAATGCATAGTTACAGCAGCAAAAAGTGACAGCAGAAAATAAAGAGTTGTAGTAGCTAAAAGTAAGAGAGAATCAAGGTAAGCACTATAAACAATATAAAATACAATGCAAATCCTACTTTTCTAATTTTGATATTGAATTTTATGATATTCTGTAATATGTCAGGAGAAAACTTTTGGTTCATTTTCAGTGGGAGTCAGCAATGCTAATATATTATATACTGTAGAGCTGAACTGAAAATGTGAAAATATTAATTTGAGACGGAGAAAAAAGTGGTACAATAATAATGGGTATTGTGTTTAGTTATTAATCAGAATTCAGAAGTTTTCTGTTAAAATGTCGCTTTGAACAAAAGCGTCTGCTCAATGACATAATGTAATTTTAATGTGTTTGGGGCACAGGTTTGATCACATGCTGGAAAAATGTGATTAATAAGTGTACTCGTTACGACCAGGGCTAGGTGGGACTCAAACGCACGACACAGAGGCAGCTGGTAGATGGGGTAAACAAAGGAGTTTTATTAAGAGTCACTGGCGTGGCCGACCCGGTCGGGCTGGATCAGGCGGACGTGTCCTGGAAGACAGGCCTACCGGACAGAGCGAGGCAAGACAGGACAGGGACGTCGTGGACGAGGAAGGAGGGATACAGGTTCCAGATGGGTGGAGAGGGAGTCAGGCTCGACGAAGCAGGACAGGAACAGCATGGACTTGGAAAGGGAAACAGGCAGGTTAGTACGGCGATCAAACAAATTCTCAGATTTAGATGGCGCCAGGAGCGACACCAACACAGCTCACATCGTCAGCTAACGTTAGCTGACGATGTGGCGATGAGTGGCTGGAGGACCGGGGATTAAATACAGCGTGTTCTGATGGTTGATGGATCTCAGGTGGGTGCTGAGGTGCAAGAGGAAGGAGTGGCAGAGGAGAGGAGGAGGAGGCTGTGGGCTTGACAGTGCTAAACTTAATTAGTCACACTAAATGACTTAATGGGTACTTCAAACAAGTTACTGACATTTTCTGGTCTAAATGACTAATCCCAACAAGACACACTTAGACATTTCGGGCAGGTTACCCCTCGGGGCTTCCATAATTTGATAATCAAACAACGGTTTGTTAAGTGTCACAAAAATAGTATTGTATGCGTCAAAATATGAAGGTTAAGAAGTTACGAACTAACAGTGCAACAACGTGAGTTGTCAGCGGTTTTCTCTTGCAGCTGCCTTGTTTCCTTTTTCTTCTCTTTTCCAGGTCAGAGATGACAGATTAAGGACTAATATGGCTACTAAGTGGTCTCTGGATGACTCCACCTTGCCAATAGCTAGTTCACACACACACACACACGCACGCACGCACGCACGCACGCACACACACACACACACACACGCAGCAGCAACATCAAGCTTTTATCAAGCTTTATCAATTTGAGTTCATTGTGAATGCAAATGTATTACACAGCTGAGAGACGGACAGAAGGAAAGGGGCCCGCTCCAAAAATCCAAAAATATTCCTTCCCGCATCTCTTTTTGGACGGGGAAGGGGAGGGGGTTGAAATATCCAAAGGTATCATCACTCCTGAGTGCATGTAGGTTAAGGTCTAGACTCGCCCGTCGCTGTGATTTATGAGAGGTTGAACATTTACACCCTGGCTTTCCCTTACTGTCTGACCAAGTCATTCATCAGCCTCCATATAATGAATGGACTTGTTCCGAGCGGCGGAGCTAACAAGACGGCGGGGTCCTCAGAGTTCAGGGGGGAAAAAAGCCCCGATTACAAGTGCTGGTCAAGCCCAAGAAAAAGGGGAGCGACTCCTGCAGGAGTTGGACCTGGAACAACAGGGGGTCGCTGGGGAAAAGACATATTGGTGATGGTGGGGGAAGGAGTGAGAGAGGGATTACTTTTTTTTTTTCGCTCGCAAGCCCTTTTAAAAAAAGTCAGTTGAATTGATTAAAGAGCAAAAGAAAATGTTTGTGCAACAGCAAAAGCTTGTCCCTTGTGACAAACACTGTGAAATGGTATTGGGATGTCGTTCATTTAATAATGATACTGGAAAGTTTTATTTTTGTTCACCATTCCACGCAGGTGATCCGTCCAATCATTGGATTGTTTGGATCGTGTCATGAAGGTTAAGTCGAACAAGCAGCATAAAAATACCATAAAAAAAGCCAAATTATACAAAAATTTCCAAATATACGAAAATGCCAAATAAGTGTAAATAGCTACTAAAGCATCACAGTTTGTTGGACAATTGGAGCTTGCAGAGTTTCCAAAATGTCAGCCTTTTTACAAATTGTGCAACCACAATCATTGATGCATAAGCACATTTCTACGTTTATAGGCTGTGAAGCCGCCTGTGAAACTCAGGTTGTGAGGTTGCCAGCTCAGTCAGCTGAGTTGTGCTGACGGTAATGTTGTGATGCAAGGGATTGAAATTCATACCTGGCAACGACAACTCACTCAAACTGGTGCTTCATGGGTGATAATCACAGATGCATAAATAGTTTTGTGTAAAAATGCATAATGTATCGCTTAAATTACTCTAGCTGTTGAGATGTTGAGGGGTATTCAGCAAATTTTACAGGAATTAGGCTAGTTGATTCCCCCAGCGGCCATGCATTGAGCTAACCTTGTCAAAACCAAACACACAGGGATGAAATTTGTATTGACCTTCTCGTCTGAATATAGGTAAGATAGAGAAAAGAGCTGGATTCCCCAAAAACTGGAGGATCTTGGTTGACTTAGTTGGTCTCCTCACCCAGGATGAGACCTTGTTTGGCGACGTTTTACACAAGCAAAAGAGAAACAATTTATCCTGGACGCATTCTGCCTGGAAAGAAAAAGTCCCTCGTCACATGTAGGTTTCTCAGGTGACAGGAGTTGTCCTGGCAGACGTCTGGCAGAGCTGAAGAGAAGCCGACGTTTTATGTGCAGATTTCATCAGTGCAGATCCAAAGAAATAAGCGAGCAGTTTATGGGATCATCCCCGTGGTGCTGTTAACACAATAGCGATCTTTTCAAGTAGATGACACTTTTTTTCAAGCAGCGTTACAAGTAGTGCAGGAGAAACGGCGTGGGAGGCACTGCAATTTTTGACTGAAAGGCATTGTTTCTCACATCCCAATTACAATCCACAGGTTTTGATTTCACTTGGTATTCACAAGATTACATTTTATTCCTATCCAATGATTATTGACCAATTCAAGGTGTGATATTATCTTGCTTATTATTTCAGTTTGAGCGGCTCGTTGAGTAATTGGAACAAAATGCTTCAAAGTAATACCAATTTTTTTTTAATTATCATTATTATTTTTGACACATTCATTTTGAGAGAATAAACTAACAAATCTCATCAAATTTCTAACTGCTGTTAGTTTAATAATTGGCTTCCTTAATGAAAAGTGTGCATAATTATATTATTCTAAAATGCCTGTGTTGTTTTCACCGCTTTGTTAGGTTACAGTACAACTTTTGATTGGAAATGGAAATAGTTCTTAAAAACATTGAAAAATCAGAGAATGTTTGCAAAATAAGAGCTAATGACCTCCAATTATATTGCAACCACCCACTAAATCAGTGTCTCAACCTTTATTCTCCCACGGCACACTTTTCACAATTAAATAATCAGACTATCTCGAAACATGTAGAACTGTGTTCATTATTATTATGGCCTATTAATAGTGATGCTGGACATGCAAACGATTTGTTCATAACGAATTCTTTGACATGACTGGCGAGTCGGGAGTCACTCACTCAGAATTAGTATTGAATTATTTTCAGAGGTATTTGAAACATTTCCCCCGCGTGCCTGATGAGCTCTCGTGATAGAAGTCCACCGGACGTGTTGGCGCAGCGACTGGCCGCACTGACGCACTTTGGTTTTCCACTGGCTTCACCAGCTGCATGGTGAAGCGTCCACCATGCAAGTATTGAAAACAACAGTGATTTAAATATTCTATACATATTATATATATAACACACAGTGTAATAATACTGTAATCTAGCCACTGGGGTGCACAAGCTAGTTTATCATCAGCCGGTTCCAAGATGAATAGAGAGGGTTGCATCAGGAAGGGCATCCGGCGTAAAAACCGTGCCAAATCAAACATGCGGACAACAAATCTGATTTCCATACTGGATCCGTCATGGCCCGGGTTAACAACGACTGCCACTGGTGCCAACATGGTGCCAGTGGAAATTGTGCTACTGTCGGTCGAAAAACAAGAACAGGGGGAAGGCGTGTCTGGAGACAGGAGGAGAGGAAGAAGGGTAGGAGAGAGTGAGTTGAGAGAAGGAACTTTGAACGTTAGCACTATAAAGGGTAAAGAGAGAGAGTTGGCTGACATGATGGAGAGAAGGAAGGTAGATGTTCTATGTGTACAAGAGACCAAGTGGAAGGGGAGTAAGGCCAGGAGTATCAGAGCCAGGTACAAACTGTTGTTCCATGGAGTGGATGGCAGGAGAAATGGGGTAGGGTTAGTCTTGAAGGAAAAATATGTCAAGAGTGTTTTGGAGCTGATGAGAGTGTCGGACAGAGTGATGAGAATGAAGCTGTAAATTGATCGGGTGATAAAGAAAGGGGTCAGTGCATATGCTCCCCAAGTTGGGTGTGAGATGGAAGAGAAAGAAGAATTCTTTAGTGAGTTGGATGTAGTGGTGCAGAGCAACCCCAAGGGAGAGAGAGTTGGCGAAGGGATCAGAGACATAGGTGACGAGAAGGTGATTGGTAGGTATGGTGTCAAGGAGAGGAATGTGGAAGGACAGATGGTGGTGGATTTCACCAAAAGGATGGAATTGACTGTTGTGAATATGTATTTCAAGAAGAGGGAGGAACACAGGGTGACATACAAGAGTGGAGGAAGGTGCACACAGGTGGACTGCATCTCATGCAGCAGGTGCAACCTGATAGAGATTAGTGACTACAAAATTGTTGTAGGGGAGTGTGTTGCTAGGCAGCATTGGATGGTGGTCTGTAGGATGACTCTGGAGGCCAAGAAGAGGAAGAGAGTGAAAGAAGAGCCAAAGATAAAATGGTGGAAGTTGAAAAAGGAGGAGTGTTGCATGCAATTTAGGGAAGCGGTGAGGAAGGCAATAGGTGGAAATGAACGGTTACCAGATGACTGGGAAACAACTGCAGAAGTGGTGAGGGAGACGGCCAAGAATGTACTCAGTGTATCATGCAGGAAGAGGAAGGAAGACAAGTATTCTTGGTGGTGGAATGAGGAAGTACAGGAAAGCATAGAGCAAAAGAGGTTGGCGAAGAAGAAATGGGATGGTCAAAGAGATGAAGAAAGTAGACAAGAGTACAAGCTGATGCGGCGCAGGCCGAAGAGACAAGTGGCAAAGGCAAAGGAAAAGGCCTATGACGAGTTGTATGAGAGGTTGGACAGTAAGGAAGGAGAAAATGACTTGTACCGATTGGCAAGACAAAGGGAACAAGCTGGGAAGGATGTACAGCAGATTAGGGTGATGAAGGATAATGATGGGTATGTGCGCTCTAGTGAGGAGAGTGTGTTGAGAAGGTGGAAGGAGTACTTTGAGGAGTTGATGAATGAAGAAAATGAGAGGGAGTGAAGAGTGGATGATGTGGGGATAGTGGATCAAGAAGTGCAGCAAATTAGCAAGGATGAGGTGAGAACAGCTTTAAAGAAGATGAAGAGTGGAAAGGCAGTTGGCCCAGATGACATACCTGGGAATGCATGGATGAGGTGTATAGGTTTAGGTGAGATGGCAGTGGCGTTTCTAACCAGTTTAACACCATCCTGGAAAGGGAGAGGATGCCGGAGGAGTGGAGAAGAAGAGTACTGGCAACCATCTTCAAGAATAAGGAAGACGTACAGAGCTGTGGTACCTACAGGGGTATAAAGTTCATCAGTCACAGCATGAAGCTGTAGGAAAGGGTAGTGGAGGCTAGGTTAAGAGGAGAGGTGGGGATCAGGGAGCAGCAGTATGGTTTCATTCCAGGAAAGAGTACTGCAGATGCAATGTTTACTTTCAGAATGCTGACGGAAAAGTACAGGGAATGCCAGAGGGAGTTGCACTGCGTCTTTGTGGATTTAGATAAAGCGTATGATAGGGTGCCGAGAGTGGAAGTGTGGTTCTGCATGAGGAAGTCGGGGGTGGCAGAGAAGTACATAAGAGTGGTACAGGATATGTATGAGGGCAGTAAGACGGTAGTAAGGTGTGCAGTAGACGTGACGAAGGCATTCAAAGTGAAGGTGGGATTGCATCAAGGATCAGCTCTGAGCCCTTTCTTGTTTGCAGTGGTGATGGACAGGTTAACAGATGAAATCAGGCAGGAGTCTCCATGGACTATGATGTTTGTGGATGACATTGTGACCTGTAGCGAGAGTAGGGAGCAGGTCGAGGAGAGCCTGGAGAAGTGGAGGCATGCATTAGAGAGAAGAGGAATGAACGTCAGCAGGAGTAAGACAGAATACCGAGTGTGCCTGAATGAGAGGGAGGGCGGCGAAAAGCTGAGAATGCAAGAAGTGGAGGTGGAGAAGGCGGATGAGTTCAAGTACTTGGCGTCGACCATCTAAAGCCGTGAAGAGTGCGGGAGAGAGGTGAAGAAGAGAGTACAGGCAGGGTGGAGTGGGTGGAAAAGAGTGATCTGTGAGAGAAGGGTTCCAGCAAGAGTGAAGAGGAAGGTCTACAGAACGGTAGTGAGACCAGCTAGTTTGTACGGTTTAGAGGCGGTGGCACTGACAAAAAGGCAGGTGGCTGAGCTGGAGGTGGCAGAGTTGAGGATGTTGAGATTTTCATTGGGGGTGACAAGGATGGACAGGATTAAGAATGAATACATTAGAGGGACAGCTCAGGTTGGACAGTTTGGTGAAAAAGTGAGAGAGGCCAGATTGAGATGGTTTGGACACGTGTGTAGGAGAGATGAGAGTTACATTGGGAGAAGGATGCTGAGGATGGAGCTGCCAGGCAAGAGGAAAAGAGGAAGGCCAAAGAGAAGCTTTATGGATGTGGTGAGGGAGGACATGAAGGCGGTTGGTGTAAGGGAGGGAGATGCGCAGAACAGAAGGTATTGGAGGCAGATGATCCGCTGTGGCGACCCCTAACGGGAGCAGCTGAAAGGAAAAGAACAAGTGTGATAATACTGTGACGCGTGGCAGGGTCGACCAGACAGACACGGAATCTCCGTGGAAAGCCAAAGCCGGTTTTATTGCTTGCTGCAAGGTTTATAACTACCCCGGTTTGAGGTGTCCAGTCGGAAAATAACCCCTTGGGATGGCCGTGTCCCTTTTTAATACAAACTTGTCTTCAGGAACTCTCTCTCTCCTTCCACTCGCACCCAGCGCTCTCCTCACTTCCCTCTCTCCTCTCATTCCACGCTACACACACACACACACACACACGCAAACACACACACACACACACACACACACACACACACACACACATACACATACACACACACACACACAGACACAGCGTCTTTGTATTGTATTAAAAACAGGTCTTGATCAATAAGCAAATTTGACAGCAGCTGTAGTCTCTGGTACAATGTAGACTCATATACAACCCATTTAAATTTGTTGCACTCTTTACATAAAACATTTCTATGTAGTTTTATCTCCTGTTACTGTGGAAAAGGCCAAGCCGCACCAGTGGATTAACATGGATTTAATAAGAAGCGTGCAGTTAGGGCACTCCGCGCCACGCCCGTACGCTGCACCAACGCATCCAGGACATCTACCTTTGTGGTGTACCGCTGTTTGAAAACGCTACACTTAAGAGATTTTAATGTTAATATCGAACAAAGCAATCCCTAAACTCGGATAAATGTTGATATTTTCACCATCAGCATTTCAAATACTTAGATTGGTACATACATGGTGCATTTGCATTTCTTTCATTTCACTCTCACCCAATCATATGTATACACATCTCACTGCACTCCCCCTTTCACCGCCTCAAAGTAAACACCAGGCCCTTTTTGTCAGAATCTGAAGCAGAGAGCGCTTAATAAAAAAAGCTTTTATTTTTTCCTCTTTTTTAAGTTGTTTCTCTCGTCTGCTCAGCACTTGTGTTTGGTAATAGCTTTTCTCTGGGGGACAGAACATGTAAAATCCATCAGAAATTCACAGAGGAGCGGATCAGAGTCGGAAACGATTCAGGAAGGATGTCTGTGAGAAGCTGACATCCGCACCAAAACGCTGCCGACTTTGAAGAGGAAACACGAGTATCAACTGACAATTTTTTTTATTTATTTTTTGAAAGTGTGCATCAGCATCAGCCGCATCGGCGGTGGCGGCGTCTGAGCCCGACTAGTCCAAAATAACATCTTGAAGACACGATAAACTGAGCAAGTGCATGTGATGTTTGCAAGAAATAGAAATGGCACGGATGCAATGCAGGTTTTTTTTTTTTTCTTTTCTGCTCCCGTCGTCCTTAAGAGGAGACATACTACTCCTGAAAATACATATTTCCACGAGTTGTTTTTGGTAACAGAATCCCATTAAGGCGTAATCCACAAATAAGAGTTTTCTTGAAAAGTTGAAAACTAGGTTGCAGCTGTCGCTATAATAAAAAAGCACGTCAACGCTGACATGAATACAGCTTGAGCAGACTGTATCTTACATCCTTTAAAAATAAACAAGACGTGTAGACTGGCATGTACTTGACGTTTAATGAATGAGGACAAACTTTTGGGAACAGCACAAGGTGCAGTTTTTAAAGCCCCCTGACGTCGACCAGTTGTTTACCATGTGGTTAAAACAAATAGTCAGGAAAATGTGAGAAAATGCCAGAAAAGGCATCAGGTAGCAACTGTACCTGTAGAATCTCTAGTAACCCGACACCCAGTGGCCGACTCAATGGGCAATAATGCTGCGTAATAGAAAGCAGGAAGCAAATATTAAATTCATTGCAATACGAAACTCGGCCACTGGCGACAGCAATGAGCGAGCAAAACCAATGGTTGATACGGCTAATCTGTTTAGTGACTGTTTGGAAAGTTAATTTTTTCTTCACTTTTTGACGAGACTCATTACTCGCCATCATGTGAAGTTATATGGAACTTATTTTAAATGGCAATCTAAGGACAACAAGACTCCGTCTTTTCTCTATGGTGTTGGAGGTGATATAGATAGATAAAAAAACGTTTAAATATACAATAAACCTAACAACAGTAAAGAAAAATAAAACTATGACAATATACAATAAACCTGTTGATAAATAACAAAAATTAACCTAAAAAGTACAATAAGAATAACAGCTATTGTTGCAGTTTTGCTATTGTTGCAGTTTTGTCTCAGATAAGTGAATTTTATCTTTAATTTTAAAGATGGGTTCATTTTGTTGTAATAATAAATGATAGAGCTAAAGTGCCGTATATTATATTGCCAAAGTGCTGTCATTTTGAGATAACTGATTTAATAATTGAATGTTTTATGCTGTTAAGGTTCATTTTGGATCAATTTCACTCTTGTCTTGTCTGACAAATGTGTTAAAAAATACTCATTCAACATGTCAGACATGTTGAATGTTGAATACGTAAGTTAAATAATGCAATGCGTCTATCACTCGCCTTTTTGTACATAGGCGAGAATATGATGAGCAATGTGTCTATATTTTGTATATATACATGTACTCACGGACAAGATTAATAACATTTGTATTCAGAGCAGTTCCGACATGCATTCAGCCAGGTCGATGGATTATTGTGGAATAATTTATAAAAAAAACAATTTTTTAATCATTGCCGCAACATGTGCAAATGACGGCACGCACAGGGCACATGATAGCACTGCAGTCTAGTGATTGGTCAACAATCAGGACGCCACCAAGAGGGCAGGACGTACAGATATAACCAACGTCAGAACTTTATAGATGTCATAAATCCGACCAATCCACAGACAAGATGAATAAAATCTGTTTTCAGGGCAGTTCTAACATTGGATTCAGCTTTGTCCATTTTTTATCCAGATCGGTTCATCATTGTGGAAGAAGGTTGTCATCAACAATCGCAACTCACCAAGATGGCGCCACGCACAGATGCAGATGTATGCCGCAACAAGGAAACCCTTGCCCACATGCGTAAGTAGACGGAGTACACAGATCACGTGATAGCACTGCAGTTAAGGGATTAGGCAACAATCAAAATCTAACCAAGAAAACGCCACGCACAGATATAGTCACGATTGGACATTAACTAAAGGAATATGAGATATAAACACCAGAGATTGTGAACGCCAGTTTATTGTAGAGAGTGGGCTAGCTGGAATTATCCCAGGAGCAGATAGAACATGTCATGACAGGGGCTTCTATCCTGAGTGGGTGTGGGTTAGGGTTTTTAACCTGTTGCTCATTAGACCAACCAACGAGCAACAGGTATGCAGCCACTCTGACCCAACCCCCTAGATCCAGGTCAGGTGTGGCTGCTTCAACCACACCACAATTCTTTTTATGTTTTTGGGTTCCAGATGCCTCAAAGAAATCCATATTCCAAGGAAACTATTGGCAGAATATGTTGCTTTAGAGGTCAGCCACTCTCCTATTAAATAAAAAATACTAAGATACTTTTTGAAACTTCTGAACAAAACACTGAAAACTCTGGACAAAACTCTCACGTAAGGACTGCAAAAAACTCAGAAAGAACAACTGGAAAAACGCCAACAGAAGTTGCTGCAAAATCATAGACAACATTTAATGCAGATGAAGTTCCTTTAAATATAGATGTTGATACTCCACACATCTCGTGATAAGAGGCTCATTTCATTAGGGTGATGCACAGTTTGGAGACTCCAGGAACAAGCAGTGTGGAGCAATCAGTCTGACAGCAGTACTTTAGAGCAAGACCCAAAATATTTTGACATGGACAGCAACTGATCTAGATGATGTTTTGATAGAAGGAACTAGCCTCTATCAGGACATGACAACATCTGGTAGAATAAAAGACAATGTTCTAGGAATAGATCATATTGCCATTTCAGAATTTCGAAGGCAAACCTTCTGTAGGCAACATTTGTGTTAAAGTTTGCTGAAGCTGTGACTGGCTGTATTTCGTGTTGAAATTTAGCATTATGGAATAGCCTTGCCAATCGATCAAGCCATTCAGAGATAATAATAATAATAATAATAATAATAATAATAATAATAATAATAATAACTGGGATTTATATTGTGCCTTTCACAAACCCAAGGACACTTTACAATGGCAAAAACAAGGAACAAGACAGGGTAGATAAAT
>NC_137190.1:30573155-30690655 GCF_960531495.2 Zeus faber | reverse complement strand
TTCGACACGTTAGCACTCGTGTTCATTTTGCTCTTTATAGATATAATACGCTTGTTGTAGAAACATAATAACACACTGAGGTACTGTATGTGGAATCAAGGTTGTTTGTTTTTCTTTCCCCAAGTGTAAATTAGATATGAGAGGTTTGACAATTTTTTGAGATTCGGTTCTTGAGGAGTCACGTTGATAAAAGTGTAATTCGATTTTCCAACTCTTTGTTTGTTTGATTCCGTTTGTCTAAATCTGTGATGAGCGAGGGAAGGCTTCCTGTGAACAATGAACCAGAGACAGAAGAATCATTTTATTCTGTTAAACTGATTTGTTTTGTTGGAACGCAAAGTGTAAATCAATCACATTCAAGGTGAATTATCGCAAATGGTTTTTTTTTGTTTTTACCTTGGACCTTCGTTTAGTCTAGTTTAGGACTAGACTTTAGTTTAGTTTAGTCCTGAGTAATTTAGTTTGTGAGTTGCAGATTCACTCTTTTGAGTTACTCTGGAGTCATTTAAAGGATTTGTTCGAAACAAGCGAATCGTTTGTGAGTCTTGCATCAATCATGTAAATACCATTTTCCATTATACAAAATGGAATTAATCAGCACCTCGACGATCCATACCAATACCTTTGATATTACAAATCCTAAATTGCTCCTAACCTCCTGACTAGTCACAGTAATAGTTTGACACGAGCGGAAGACAAAATATGTATTCATATTTTGGGTTACCTGTAAACACCACGCCGGTGGTGTTTCCGCTTGGTAATCCGTGAACTAAATAGAAAAATCGCAGGACCAAAGTGCTCAAATTGCCTCCCCGGAAAAGAGAGAGACGCCCTTCTAAAACCTGGGAGTTGGAAAAATAATCAAACCCAAAAAATTCAGGATTACATGATTGCAAAATCACTGTAACCTTCTATCTCAAATTTCAATCTCATAACCTAAGTGCACCAATTTGGGACTTCCTCTTCTATTCCCAAACTTCTATTCCCTTCAAACCTCAAAGAACTGAAGAACGTCCAAACGCTATTTTTCCCACGCATGACGCTGTGGATTAAGGACCTATAGATTGATTTTTTCAAGTTTATGAAAAGGAATCCCGCATTGCGAGGAAATGATTTGTTCGAACCAGCGGTGAGAAATGTGAAGGGAGTCTGATCAGAGAAATATTTCAGCCGGGAAGACAGCCTCCAGGGGATCCCGCGGCTATTTGTATTTAAATGTTTTGACAACCCGGTAAATTGCCTTATCGATTCTTGCCAGGGAACAGGGTAGAAATACAAAGTCAGGGTTGAGGGCAGGGGTAGATGAAGCGGTTGATGGCAGTTGGGCCAGGGTGGGGTGGGGTGAGGATGAGAGCGAGTCAGGGGTTCAAATGTTGGACATACTGAACATGGTTCACGGTGACGTTTTGCAGACGCATGTAGGAGCCTCTCTGTCCCTCCATTGTCCACTGGCCACAGAAGACGGCTCAAAACGATCTGGTCAGTTTGAACCTATTGTCACGAGTCATGTGAGAATGATGTTTTGGGTCTAGATGCATAGAGGCAAGCAAGGAAAGCAGTTTGAGTGGTGTCTCAGGACCACTTGAAATTGACCCACAGGCCAGTTTTTGGAGCGGGACCCATGAGTTGAACCACTGTTTGCTAATTCCACTAATGTACAACATGCAATTTGGCTCTGGAGACTGGACTGCACATGTACGGCATGCCTGGAAAATTCAAGGTGTTCAAGGTCTGACACTCTCAATGCCACCAGCACCCTGACACCCTACCTTATTATTAAAGCATGTATTAAAATATATCTGTGCGTTTAGATATATTTAGATAGTTTTTGTGTATTTATCAATTTATTTTACATCTATTCACCTATATTGTCATTTTCTTTGCATATTTTTTATATATATTTATACATATGTATTTATTATATATTTTGTCTTTTATACATTTATATCGGTTTATAAATGTTTATATATCTTCTTTTTCTTTGTGAAGGGGGTACTTAGTCAGAGCTTCGTCTTCCAAGGGGGCCTCGGCCTCGCTGTAGAAAAGTTTAGAAACCCCTGTTTTAGCAAACTAAAACGACAAAGGCAAAAGCTACGGGAGACACAGGGGACCGAAAAAAAATGAATTGACCGCAGGTATCGAGGACTTAAAACTCGATTGACACAATTTTCCAATCAAAAATATCGCTCAAATAAAAGTTTTACGGGACAGCGAGTCAAAGTGTCAGCACCCTCATCCTCCTCCCTTTTAATCCATACTGACAAAACCCGAGTCGTGTTTTGGGAAAGCGCACCGACGCACCGAGCAACGGTTTATTTCCGCCGCTTTTTAATTTTTAACAAGCCGGCTGGAGATGATGCCGTGGCAATTTACTCCTTTTTCATTCCTAAAATTGGTCGAGAGGAAACCTACGCGTGGCGTAAAAAGATAAAATAAAATAAAAAGTTAATGTGAATCGATAAATGTATATTGAATGAATGAATCAGTCAACCTATGCTTGTGAACATGAGCCTTAATGGAAAACATCCTGTTTCCCTGTTTGTTTTTGCATTCATACATCATGAATAAATTAATAAAGAAACCTAAATGATACATTCAATTTAGTCAGGCTGCAGTAACAGCGTTCATTTCATAGTTTTTTGTTTGGGCAGATGACAAAAATCTCCCAAACCAAAAATGTGTGTCTTGCTACTTAAGGACACGTGCCATTCAAATTTTACTGAAGTGCCAGTCATTTGAAGCTTTCAGTTGAAGCCAACGAGGAATTGTTTCACTTTGGTGATGGAATGTTATTTGTCTCCTTTTTCAAAAGTGCATTCTTATTGTAAAAGAAAGTTGGCACAAAATGTGCAAGCCTCTTTCAATAATAAAACTACCTATATACAATGCATATTGCGTACATGCAATCCATATAATGCAATGCATTTATGCATTTGCACTATGTTGTACTCATTCCACCACATGAGAAATGTATGTGAAAATATATGTTTTCGGAACACTTGTAAATCAGGAAAATCCCTTTTACTAGTATTGCCCTTTTTATTAAATGCATTTTGCTTAAAAAAAATAAAAATAAAAAATTAAATGCATTTTGCTCGGTTGGAATTTTGTATATGTACTTTTATAAGCTTATTCTTACCCTGTTTTTAATTTACTTCATTATTTTAAGTATTGTATATAAATAAAATGTATGTTATTTTTTTGCTTTGCTTTTATTGTTGAAATTGAATGAAGCCTTATTTTGATGTAAAGCACTTTGAGTTGCATGTCATGTATAAAAGGAGCTATACAACTAAAGTTTATTATTATCGTCATTATTATTCTTATAAACATGTAAATCACATGTAAAATGTACATAGTGCAAACAGATGCACTGCAAAACCTTTTTTTATATGGGATCATGTGGCTTTTTTATAAGGGATATGCAGTACAGTATGTCCTACTGAAAGTTGTCAAGGTGGGACACAGTTTCCATAGGTTTCATAGGTTTCCATGTAAATTCCTATACGTAAGATGTCATAAAGTACAGTTCTTAAGATATTTCCACTTGTATCAAGTAAAAAGACACATTAACACAAATGACATGTTTTCAGTAATTTCCCACTATTAAACCTTAGTTAGTTAGCCAGAACAGTTGGATGGATGGATGACATAATATTACTGGTAATAATATAAATATCCATATTTTCGGTGCAGAGATACTGTCTTGTGTTTGTAATACAAAAGACAGCAGACACTTAAATCCATGTCAGTACATCCCTACTCACAGTCAGAACATATTAAATAGATAGATTTGCTGACATTAGACAATGTTTTTTTTCAAGCCGCAGAAGGAATAATTAGGAACCAAAGACATCTTGTAAATTCTACACATCAGTAGAATTACACAGTACTATCCCAGCATTACAGATCATATCCACCAATTAAATGACTTAGCGATGGGTTGTGTGTCCTTTAAACCTTTCGTTAGTTATGTTTTGTGCAGTTACACGGCATAACACCCTCATGTGTAAATTACACTATACCCCCCCGATAACATTATATCCCCACCATACAACCACCAGGCTCCATGGGGACATTATTAAGTGGACAGGTATCCATTACCTCCAAGCGATAGCAAAAGTCCACGTCCGCGGCTTTCTTTCTGTCACACTCTAATATATACAAAGCCCCCTGAATCTACCCCTCTTCAAATCCCCTGTGCCCTTTATCTGCCAATCCTCGTGCCTTTCATTGGTCCAACTTGAAGGATGATATCCCTAATGTTCGTGACAAATTAATCCACGGGGGGAAAGCCAGTGACAGTGAGCCGCCAGTGGGTCATTCCTTTCGCTAAGTCTGTCATTTTGCATTTGCCGGGGCCCTGCATGCTCGGGGCTGCAAACAGTAACTAAGCAGCACATTTGTACAACCTGAATAAAAACAAGGGGGGCCTGCGAGGGTATGAATGAGTTCATACAGCGGGAATGGTGGTGAGAACTAAATTGGGTCTGGATGTTTCCTTTCAGTGCCAATAAATGAGCCCCCCCCCCACACACACAATTTGAAGGTTCCAAATGCTGCAATCGGGGGGGCACCGCCGGGGCGCTCTGAAAAGCTGTGTTGACACGTCCAAGGTTGCGGCGGCCCCCTCGGAACTAATAAATCGGTTGATGAGCACAATGACATCATTGGAAGCTAGAGTTATGAATATGAAAGAAAGGAGGAGGCTGCGCTAATACTGAGATACACTGGAGCAGGCACTCCTCCTAATGGACATTATCAATTCACTGCTAGAGATACATGGAGTGATCTATATGAGTGCATGGCGGAGAAGCACCTGGAGTGTCCCCGTGATGCACGGGCCTGTTATGCACGGGGGCTAATTACGGATGGAGAGAGACAGCTCCCAATCTACAGTATACCTGATCTCAGGTCTCTGATAGCTTTCTCTCCTCTCCTCCTGTGATAAGCAGACTGCACGCACGAAGCAGCCACTTTCACTTTTGTAGCGTCCAAATAAGTACAGTATTGATAACACACTTAGTATTTTACATATCAGAATTTTTTTCATTTGACGAACGTCAGCGTTGATACGCGAAAATGAACTAAACAGGTTTTATTTCTATATCAAAGAGGAAAAAAAAACAAAAACGACTGGCAAGTAATGTAATCGGTGTACGCCCGAACACCGCCTAACACCTGTAACACCGATAACCGTGGCAACTCTACTATCAAGCGATCAATTTCATTTAATTGCAGCAAAGGTCACCAACGGCGATCAATCTCACATTTAATTACATTTCCAAATTTCATGAAAAGCACAGACTACTAAATGTGTTAACTGTAAAATAATTAAATCTCCTTTTTGAAAACAGGAAGCTCAAAGTCTTCCCCCAATATTGTCATATTGGGGAAGAATTGGCGCAAACCAACCATTGTATCAGCTCATTCATTGTTTATTGGCCCTTTTTTTTGCTATAGCCATGCTAGCGTAAGAGCTTGGAAACAGGAAGTAGTGCCACTTCCTACTGGTAACTGCAGCAAATGCAAAGCAGTTTTAAATAAAATGTGTTATTACTATTAACCAAAACAAGTTAACAATACACTATGATTTGAGTTCCCGTATTGTGAAAAGAAAATCTAAAGTTTTTTAAAGGCTGAAATGTTTGCCCCATTGGACTGTACCTAATCACCGTGAAAAGTTGCAGAGTGGTAAGTTTCTCAATAGTTAAGCGCTCAGCAAGGTTGAGCTATGAACAGTCACAAACGATGGTAATCACCACTTGTGTGTATGCCACACACATAGGCTCCACTACCTTACTGTACTGTATGTAGCATACTGTACCACATACTGTGTCACTGTTCTGGGTTGTTTGGGGTTACCATATTGCTGCGCCGTACTGTTGTATACTGTCCTGTATATCTCACAAACACTACCTCACTTTATTCACATGCCACTTTAATGCACATATCTGTATATACATAAATAGCCTAATCAATATACATAAGTCTATCCCATTTAATAAGTGTTAATAAGTCTATTCCCTTTATCTATTTTGTACCCCCGCCCTGCATTACCCTTGACTTCTTATTTTATTTTATTTTATTTTATTCTACATATTTGATTGTATTGTATTCTATAGTATTCATTCATTCATTACGTTTTAGGAATCAGTTATTTAGTCAAGTAGAAATTCTTAGGTAGCTACTGTATTCATTCTAGAACATATTGTGTGTAATCACCGGGTGCGTTGCATTGACATTTCACTGCATATAGTGTGTATGAAAGTATGTATATGTATGTGATGAATAAACCTCTTGAATCTTGAATCTTGAATCTTTCAAACCATTCGTTCTTTAAACATGTATTTACTACATGTATATTTTTCATTAAACAAACGCAAGATTATCCCGTATATGCAAGTTGCTTTTTGTTCTTAACCACTCTGCCTTGGCCTGTCATGTTCCAGCCAGCTTCCCTCTCCAAGTGGCTCCTACTGTAATGCTGTTCGGAGTACTCGACAGCTCCATCATCTTTGTGCCGTTCACATCAAATATAGTTATTGCTTTAAATGCTGCAGTACCCTGGCATATCTTTTAAAAATCAAGAACTAAACTTCTACGTTGCTTTAGTCAGTGCATTTGCAGAGTTTTACCATTCAGCTTTGAAAGATTGCTTGATTCCACTTGGTTCTTGCCTTAGTAAGGCAGGAATGTATGCTCTTCTGTCTGCCACCAATAAATCATTTTTTGTTGCTAGCTTATTTGCTGTTCAGGGTGAAGGTGGTGGTGGGGGGGGGGGGGGGTGCTAGAGTGATGGACATAATATCATCACAGGGTCAAATTCATTTAGACTACACTATTCACACCCTTGGGAAAATTCAGGGCTCCAATTGACTGTTTTCCCGCCTCTACATTACTGTAGAATCCCACCATCTAACATAATGCTTACCGGATGCTCGAGTTATCACGTGTATACGTATATAACAAGTCCCCCAACAACACCTTTAAACCATTTTCCATAATTGGTAAAAATTAATAAACAAATAATTTTTAACAAATCGCTCTCATAATCGAAATGTACACAGCGGTACCTATTGCTTCAATCAAACCTCCCACTCAAGTCTCATACAAACTGCCAAAGATGGCAATGAAAATATCAAAATCTTAATTTATTAGCAATCTAAACCACAGTGTGACAATCCTTCCTGTTTATAAGATAAGATAAGATAAGATAGTACTTTATTAATCCCCCATGGCAGAAATTCAGGCATTGCAGCCGCTCATTGCAGAACATGAAGTAGAGCATATACAGAGTAAGAGAGTATACACAAAGTTTACACACATATATACATTCTAAATAAAAATGAGTTATAAACAATTATTTAAGTATTAAACAGCTCAAGTTTTTTTCAATTAAATGCGAAATAGAAAAGCTGAAATATGAAGTATGAGATAAGCAATTGCAACGTAGCATATGGTAATGAGTACAACAATCACAGCAGTTATAACAATGACAGAAGCGTATTTATTAATAATTGATATTAAAGTGATCCTGTGGGGAGTAGGTGACAAGGTGTCACTATGACTCAGGACTTGGTTCCCTAACGAAGTGGAATGAACCATTCCCTCACATACTGGAGATAACCTGCAAACTGATAACTCAAATGTAGGGGATTCAACTTGGCCACAAGCCTCGACTCACAAACTAATGAGGGGACTTGACAACACGATACGTTTAGATGTAATGACTCTAAAGGAACAAATCACCCAAAGGAGTTGATCTTGATCTGACTAGTCGGCAAATATTGTTCGGAATAGTGCAGAAAAGAAACCATAATCTGACTGTTTTTCAGGGTTTAAGGTTGTTCAACTTGTTTGCTATATTTCCTGAAATTATTTGTTTGATGAATTTATGATAAATTCCTTGCAATGTAAAGACAAGAAACTTTTGTTTTTTTTGAAAATTCAGAAATTCAAGGGTTGTGAGGTAATTTGACTTAATGTTTAATAATATAATGAGGAGTAGGTATAGGTGGTAGTTAATAGTCGGTGTTCTATATCTGAAAACAAGGTAGCTGTGAGTCACTTATTACTTGTACGCTTATTTAATATACTCCCAAAATGTCAAGTTGGAATGCAACTGTGCATTAGAATGCAACGTTATATTCTAACCCAATTGAACAAGAAAATCTTTTCAAAAAAATTGGAGAATTAATTCTGGATTCATCATTAATTCCAGGTGGATTTACCAAACAGTGTTTGGTAAATGAAAGCAAGGCGCCGAAAACCACTAGACCTAATGCAAATCTTCAATCTCCGAGGCAATTAGTTCTTCAGTTCTATTTTTTTTAAATGCTGAAACATTGGAAACCACAGCAACAAAGCTCAAATCTTGACTTCTCCTCCTCCTGAACCTCAGTTTGAACTACTGCCAGATTGAAAATCGGCCTCTTATTTTCTACTTTAAATTTTTTTCCTTCTCTTTTATACATGTTCCTCTTCTTCATTGGTGAAGCTAATAGTCTATTCATTTTATAATATCGATGATAAATTCCAATGATAAAAAAAAAATCTGGGCCTGTGAACCGTGATTAGGGAAAGGAGAGGTCACTCAAATCATCTGGTCTTCAATCATCCGTTATCGGGCTCATACACGGACGTTTAAAATATGAAAATTTATGATCCAGATTTGAATTTCTCTGGTCATTTCAAAGGTGTAATGTTTAATCATTTGAATCGCTCTGTCTCCGGCAACCCTCGTCTCAAGCATTGGTTCTCAAGCTCCTCAAAATAAAAATGGAGATCATCTTGTAAATTAGGTCTCCCCGTTTTATTATTAAGTTATGATGACTCAGGCCTTATTAAAATGTTGATTTGCCGCTGAGGACTTAACTATTGGGAAACTTATCTGTCTGCTGCAGCTTCTCACTGTGATTAAATGCAGTTCAATGGGGCAAACGTTAAGTGTAGTTAAAAAACATGTTCAATCTACTTTGGAAATATGGGAAACTGAGATTATACTGTATTTTTAACATGGTTTGAATAATTGTATACGTAATAGTAATATAGTATAACTGTGGCAGATGAGGGGGCGTGGTAAAGCCACATCTGCAAGTGACGGGGCCGGCTTGGCTCCATAGCGGTGCAGCTGTACGGGGTCGGGACCCATCAGCCTCTTCAGCGCTGATTCGTCAGACCCAGCTGGGAGAGTTTTCATATGTTTTACTGGCTTTTTTGTACAGATCATGTGCTGCAGGACACGGAAACGCCTGCGGACCAGAGCGCGAATGGGGGAAACAAACAATGATCATTTCTTTTATTTTATGTTCCAGTTTTGCCAGCGAGCCCTTTTGTTATTATTATTAATAAAACCCTCCCCATGTCAGCGTTCCACTGCCATAAAGTCTCCGTCTCCCTCCCTAAACCCGTACAAGTGGGTAGAGAATCCTACAAGTGGCGTAGTCGGCAGGATGCAGGATGGGCAGGGCGCTGGAGGAATGGCGCCCAGGAACGGATCCGCTGGTTGCGGAAATGCCTCACAGACCTGGAGGACGAGGGCGACTTCCTCCACTGCCAGCTGGAGTGTGTCCTCGCCAGTGTGAGTGTGAAGGGAGAAGAACGACAGCCTCCACGTGGCCTCCCCTGCAAGTAACAAGATATCCTGCAAGACCAACTTGTGAAACGAATGTCGCAACCCAATCAACCAGCTGGAAGACCAAGGTGCAAGAGGCTGGGGGGTTGCAGGTCCATGTCAGGGCAGGCAGCCATACAGACCATTGAGCACCAAGGAATTCCAGTGCTTCAATTCAATGTCAAGAGCCACCGCTAAATTGGAGGTCATAGGCCATCTGGCCAAAACCAATGTAATAGGAGCTGTCCTTCTTCAGGAGACCCACTGCACAGAAGAGGACAAGCTCAGGCTGCTCGGGTTACATTTCACTGGGTCCATCTACAGTAGACAGCATGGCCTGGAAACCTTTGTGAGGGATGACCTCAACTGGGCAGACGGTGGCCAGTCCCCACCTGGCTCCAGTGTTGAGTGGCTGGTCACTAAAATCCAAGACACATAACTGGTCAACGTGTATAAGCTCATCTGCTGATGTGGATGCTGCATATGCTGCCTACTGCGAAGTTCTCCTAGGGGCAGCAAAGAAATCCATCCCACGAGGCTATAATGAGATCTATATCCCGGGCTGGGATGAAGAATGCAGCCAGCTCCTGCGAGACCACCAGCTAGCTCAAGGAAAGATTTGGATGCGACTGCAACGGCACTTTTCCAAAAGCTGGATGCGACTCACAAGGCCAGATGGACTAAAGTTGTTGAGTTAATTGACTTCAGCCACTCCAGCCACAAGGCATGGCTGACCATCAACCAGCTGACTGGCAGAAAAGCATCACCTCCCAAATGCCCGGTGACAGCAGATGCATCCCTGTTTCTCAAGAATAGGCCGTTTGCCTAGAGCAGACAAGAATTTCACCCTCCTGACATCGCGCAAGGTTTCTACCCTCTCCAGGGCAGCCAGTGCCGATGCCAACCTATCAGGAGACTTCACCACAGCGGAACTCAGCAAACTATTAGCAAACTAAAGCAAGGCAAGGCCCCAGGCCGTGATAACATCCATCCGGAATTTGAGATCCACCAGAGTGCAACAACATCTGCTTGGCTCTTCGCCTTCTTCTCGTCCTGCTTCCGGAGACCCAAGCTCCCCAAGACCTGGCGTCATGCTTCAGTCATAGCCCTGCTGAAGCCAAACAAACCCTCGGAAGACCCCGAGTCCTACAGACCCATCTCGCGGCTCTGTGTCCGATTTAAGATTCTTGAGAGCGTGATCCACAGCCGCATTGAGCCAGTGGTGGACCTACAACTTCAGAGGGAGCAGGCCGGTTTCTGCAAGGGCAGGTCAACGGTGGACCAGGTAACACTGCTCACGCAAAACATCAAAGACAGCTTTCAGGCCAATGAGAAACCTGGGCTGGTGCTACTGGACCTGACAGCCGCATATGACACCATCTGGCACCGCAGACTCTATCTGAAGCTACTGAGGACAATCCAAGATAGGCATATGGTGAACTTCATCATGGAGATGCTGTCGAACCGCAGCTTTATCCTATAGCCCAACAATGGCCAGAGAATTAGGCTCAGAAGACTGAGAAACGGGGTTCCTCAGGGTTCTGTCCTCTCACCGATGCTTTTCAACATCTACATCCATGATCTTCCAGATACAACATCTAGGAAATATGGTTATGCGGATGACCTGGCCATCATGCTGCTTCAACCTACATGAAGGCGATGGAAGAGGGTCTCAACCAGGACATGGGCATCTTGAATACCTACCTCCACAGGTGGCGCCTGCAGCTTGGTACTGGGAAGACAGTGTCGGCAGCATACCACCTTAACAACAGGAAAGCGAAGAAGGAACTGGATGTATTTGGGGATAACAAGCGTCTGGAGTTCCAGCAAGCCCTAAAGTACCTCTTTGTACGCCTGAATAGGACACTAACCTTCAAGCAACATCTAGAAGATGTGAGGGCCAAGGTGACATCAAGGGCCTTGCTTATCCGAAGCCTTGCTTGTACAAGCTGGGGGGCCTCTGCCAAGACACTCCGGATTCCTACACAAGACTGCCACATGATGGAGGTCGGACAGGTGGATCAGGGTGCTGGTCCTCCTCTGGTCGGGGAGCGACCCACAATGTGTCGCTAACCATAACCCGTTGGCTGGTCACCTCGGACACAATAAAACACTGCAGCAGTTAATTTCCCACTTCTTTTGGCCCGGCATTGGGCAGATGTGCGTAAATGGTGCGTCACGTGTCCCAAGTGCCAATTAGTCAACCCTCTGGCTAATTGGGCAGCATTTACCATCCCCAGACCAATGGCCTGGTGAAGCACATTAATAAAATACTGAAAAACATGATTCGGAAGTTCGTTCACGACGAATATTATCACAACGCCATAATTGGGACAAGTGGTTGTCTGCGGTGTGGGAGGTTCCCCAGGTCTGCATGGGATTTTCTCCCTTTTAGCTCCTTTTTGGCAGGAGACCCTACGCATGCTACACCTTATTAAAGAAAACTGTGAGGAAGCTCCTAGCACCGGTTAGAACGAAGTTCAGTATAGTATGCACTTTAGAGCAAAGTTACACCCGATGGGACAGCATTCACAGGAGAATTAGCTCTGGGCCCTGGAACAGCAGTGCCAGTTAGATGACAGAGGGGTCAGACTCAGACAATTTGCACCGGGAGACAAGGTGTTAGTGTTCCCTCTCTCACGTCCCTCATACACCACTATATGAACACTACTCCAGGGGTGAAAGTACGCTCCTGGCCGTATCGCCTGCCTGAACATAATCGCAGAGTCGTGCAGGCAGAATTGAGGGCCATGCTGACATGGGGGTGATAGAGGAGACTACAAGCGACTGGTCTAGTCCCATGGTGCTTGTTGGTAAGCCAGAGGGGTCGGTCCACTTCAGTGTAGACTACCGAAAGATGAATGCGGTGTCAAAATTCAATGCGTATCCCATGTCCTGAGTCGATTAACTCCTTGAATGGCTTGGTACGGCTCGGTTTTTTATGACCCTGGAATTAACCAAGGCCGACTGGCAGATTCCCTTGTCAGCAGAGTCCAAGGAGAAATCGGCTTTCTCCACTCTGCAGGAGTTGTACCAATTTGTAACGCTTCCATTCGGGTAGTTCTGGATTGGACTGGGTTCTGCATCCGTACGTGGCATATGCTGCTGCCACGTCTGCAAGTGATGGGACTGCTTTGGTTCCGTAGTGGCACAGCTTTACCGGGTCTGACCGATCAGCCTCTTTAGTGCTGATTGGTCAGACCTGGATGGGAGCTGTCTTTCCAGTGGGGATTGTGCGCTGCAGGAGGTGGGAAATGCCTGCGGACCAAAGCACAACTGGGGAAAACAGACAATGATCATTCCTTTTATTTTATGTTGCGTTTTTTTCGTTATTATCATTAATAAAACCCTTGCCATGTCGGCACTCCACTTCCAGAAAGACTCTGTCTCCTTACCTAAACCCGTACATGTGGGCAGAGACTCCCACAGTAACGTTGGCTACAGTAGCCGGTAGGAAGCAAGGCAACTTCCTGTTTCCAGTCTCTTACATTAATGAGGATATAACTAATGTTAAATCCCCTTTTGGAAAACGGAGCTCACAAATTTTGTCTAACAGTCTTCATATGTTTAAATAGGTCATTTTATCATGTTTTTCTGGATTTTATTGACTCTTTGATACTCTAAATGAGCTGTTTTGGTAATGTAAGAGACCAGAAACAGGATGCTGCACCGCTTCCTACTGGCAACCTCCTGCAACCAATGTTACACTCTCAGTGTAGCCCGGGAACAAGACCAATCTGCAGCTCATGTTTCATTTGCTCTGCAGAGATATGATGATGATGGAGAGGAGAGCCAAGATGGCTGCCGCTGATGTGGAACGATCTGGTGAATCTACTACAGTAGGGACAGTATTAAATGAACTGGACGGTATATTTTCTCTAAAAAGAAACATGTGTTTGCCATAATTCCGACAGGATTTGATTACATTTGAATTACTAACTCCCTCACACAGTGCTCTGTCATACGTTTCGTTGCTCTGATTGGTTGTTGGTCTATCCAATTGCAGCCAGGGCATTTTGGTTCGCATCCGTTGATAACTTGGAAATTGAAAATGAACTGAGAGGTTCCAGACTAATATGCATTTGCGAATTGGTATGGGGATGCCAGGCTAGTCTCCATGTAGTGTGGCTGCAAAAAAATGTTTTAAGTAAAATGTGATATTTGTAAATCAATGTATGTTATATGCATTAAGACATGTTGGACCATAATTTGAGTTTTTAATTTTTCCAAAATGAGTTTTAACAAGGGTTTATTTTACATTTTAACTTAGCCCTAACGACACATTTCATGAGGTTTTTCAGGGTTTTCCAAATCAGCGGTTTTCTTCTGTGCGAATGGAACCAACTAGAAAAGGGAAGTTGGGCACTTCCTACTGGAAACCTACTGGAGCCAATGTTTAGCTTTGGATGTATTGCTGTGTGGCAGTTGCGACTACCACACGCCACCAAAGTGGCATTTTCAGGGACCTCATACACAGACAACGGGATTAAAGGCACAGTTTACTGTGAGTGGTGCTAGGTGGAAGAAGCCCAGGAGCAGATAGATACGTGTCATGACAAGGGCTCCTATCCTGAGTGTGTGTTGGGATGGGGGTTTTACCTGTTACCCGTTAGATCAACCAACGAGCAACAGGCATGCAGCCCCCTGATCCTGGGCCCCAATTATCTAGACCCAGGCTCAAACCACACCATCCACACACCACATGCTGCATTTGCAAATAAGTGGTTTAAGATAAAATGTGATATTACCGTTTATCAAAGACTGTTAAATACACCAAGACAATTTTCTCATTTTCCAAATCGAGATTGAACTTATTTTTTTAAGCCCCAATGGACTGCATAGTAGCACATTGAGAATCTACAGCAGAGTGGTACGTTTCTCAAGCCTAGAGCTAGGTTGTGCAATTAGCAATAACTGATTATGGAACCAGCATTTTATTAGGAATATTCTATTACGTTATATCCTATATAAGGTATCCTTTAATATACTCTTCATTGCTATTGCTGTATAGTCATGATTGTGTTGCATGACAAATTTAATTAGGCCAAATGCTTAGAGGAGGCCGATTTTGGTTGTTATTTTCTTTAGAGATCCTAACCCTTTCAAAAAGAAAGAAATAGGTTTGGATTGGTCACCTCAGTGCAATTTTCACAGCCTCAAAGCATGCAAACTTTTTAACCAGAGTTGGGGAAAAGTATTTTTTCAGTGTCTTTTTGGTTGACTTTCAGTGAAACCGCCTATAAAAAATGGAGGCTTTCCTTTTCCCAAAGTGTTTTGTAGCAGAATGTGTTCCAGCGCTCCATTCTGTTCTCAGTGTTTCCCTCTCTCTCTCTCTCTTATGTTAAATGGATGCTGAAGTGCTATGGCGCGACTGTACTCGATAAATTCGTCACCTTTGGGCTACATTCCCTCAGTAGTTTTCGTTTTTGAACCAAAGCGAGATGTATTACCTTCCTCCCAGAATTCCCATTTTTTCTATGCATGTGTGTGTGTGCCTCTGCATATAAATGCATATAATTTCCACGCCAACTTTAAACTTACTGTATTTCCATCCTCAAAGAATTTGTGTTTACTTGAGGGGGATGTTCCCGGATGAAAGGGAATCTTACTCGGATTTCACCTGCCGCAAACTTTAAAAAACTTTGTTTGAGGTCCCGTCCCAGGTTTGTAGGAATTCATGAATTGCACAATAATACTGATGAGTCATCTCTATCGCAATATGCACATCAAATGCATTCTTTACACCACTCCAGCTGACGCTTGCCATTGTGCCTGGTGACCTATCTATCTATCTATCTATCTATCTATCTATCTATCTATCTATCTATCTATCTATCTATCTATCTATCTATCTATCTATCTATCTATCTATCTATCGCTCCTGACACTGTTGATAATAGACATATCATCATATGTCTCGATTTCTATAACATACACTTTGGATGTTTAGCTATAGTATTTGTCACAAAGGAAGCTGTACGTTAACAAACTTGATGAAAGTTTAAAATCCATCATGGCCTGACTACTTGGTTTACTTCATTTTATCCATTGCTTGCATATTTTCTTTAAAATGTGCTAGAATGACTGCATGATATGCGCAAGCACTAATCTTGAATGCATCCAACATTTTGGTACTGGTAAACAAGTCAGTGAAGTCTATCAGCACATTTTTGCATACAAACACATTTAATTCGTCATTGCATTAATTGCTGTGGGAATAAAACCGAGCACAACATCAAATAAAAACACTGTAAACCTGGTTAAAAGAGGAACGTTTAGTTTCTCCCATCACCATATTGCTTTAATCAAACCGCCCGTGTGGTCTGATAATTGAGTGTAATCAAATTAAATAGGCCGCATGCAAATGTAACCACTGTGAATGTTATGTAAGTAATTTAAAATGCATTGTTTATGCACAGATTTGCACAGATTGTGTCGCCTTAATTCTCTCGAAATCCTGTCAAATCCAGATATGCCGAGACAAGTATATGTTTTCTGGGACAATAGTGATATTTGACATTATCAAAATGAAAACTGCACTGGTTAAATAAAAGTCATGGCCTGCGGGCCTGGAACAGATCGCGGAAGTTTTAAGGCTGCCTTTGATCGTTCCATAGTAGGGAACCTGCCATCAAATCCCCCAAGAAAATACTTATTATAAATGGTACATAAAATGAGAGACAGTTAAAACATTAAAACATGATCTGTAGATCAATATGAAAAGAAAATGGAAAATTGGCTTTCAACTATGTTTTTAATTAACAACATCCTATGTACTTGTTTTTTATTTTGTGGTTTAAATTCTAGTTGCTTACTGACAGCCAGGCAGCAGTGAGCCTGGATAGGTTTTGAACTCAGCTTTCTTAATAAATTATTTAGAATATTTTCTGGTGGACCTATGAAACCGGTTTTCCTATGCAATATTAATTGCCGTGCTAAAACTTGTTACTGATGTACTTTCAGTTGTACCAGTGTCGATACTCTCCACCTTAGCAAAAAATAAAAAAATAAATAAAAAAGTAAATTTATTCATTTATTCATTTATTCATTTATTCATTTATTTATTTATTTTTTGTTTGTTTGTTTATTTATTTGTTTATTTATTTGTTTATTTATTTATTTATATGTTTTTCATACCCAGGGCTGGGGTTCCCAATCTAGTTTTTTCATGGAAAGACCTCCTTGGCAGAGTTCTAATCTAAACAAAAAGAAATACATGTAGACAGTGCATCTGCCGATGATATTCTGCCACGTGGTGTGGCATTTAATAAAAAAATACATTTAAATACAATGCAAAAATATTTCTATTTTATTATATTTATTTTACATTTTTTTATTAAATGCGATCTAATTAAATTTGTTTTTCATATAGAAAAAAAAAATGTTTCAATAAAAATAATCATTTTGCTGCGGACCCTCCTACAATTCCTTTGAGGACCCCTAGGGGACAGCCAACCCGAGTTTGGAAACCGCAAGTGACTACCTCCTTCAACCTATGATTGGTCCATCCTGACCATCAGGCATTATTGTTATTTTTGAGTTCATAGTTTTTAAAAATAACATTTATTAACCTTGATCCCTCGAAATATTGCACAAATAAGTTTAAACCATAAATAATGAATATAAATATAATTTAAAAAAATTACAGAGTCAAACTCATGTCTCTCTAGGGGTTATTACCCACAAGTCACCAGTACTAACACAGACCTACTTTAAATGTAATGTAGTGTTTTAATCATCTGTATTTCATTTTATTGCTACATTGTTTTACTTATGACTTAATGTGAGTGTTTTATTTAATATTCTAAATGTTACCTTGAAAAACAGTGAAATTAAAAACATCATCATCTGGAATTCTGAGCATTTATTGTCAAATTATACTTTTTATTTTCTTGGTAGCCAAAATAGCTGCCCTGCGTTCAATTCCTTCAATCGCCGCCCCTAAACAGGCTGTGAATTAATGAACTTCTAGGCCTGATCCGGATCATCATTAGGCAGTCCAAGAACAGTGTCAACCGCTCGGGCGTTCTTCTCCTGACAGAGGGCCTTAAGTGTTTGAGTTTCATGGCTGAGAAGAAAAAAAAATTAATAAAAAACTCTGCAACAGATATCTCCCTGACCCTGACTGTGCCGCCGAATCGCACAGCTTCGGAGCCGAAACACACCCTGGGACTCGTGTTAACAAGGAGAGTGAGGGCAACGCAGAGCATGAGTAACGTAACCTTATGCTTAGCATTAACAATTAAATAACACACGCCGATGGGATTTGCCCTTCCACTTCCCACACAACACAGAGCCCATGGAAAAAAAAAGAGCGAGAGAGAGAGAGTGAGGGATAAGCATAACATTATGAAACATAGCTGTGTCCTCGGTTAGTCATGCGGGAGACGGAACAGTTGTTCGCGGGCGATCGCATAAGTGGAGCGATTTTCTCCCAGTTAAACATGCGCAAGCGATTGGGAAGACGAATAGACTGGGGAAGAGTGGGTGAGAATGTTTTTTAATTACTGATAACAATTTTAAATACTGGAGTTGGGATTCAAAGAAACACAAGAAAACTGGGCTGGTATCGAACATATCTTTCAATTGACACAGGAGACGCGTCTTCAGTGCAAATTTGCATAATATTTAGTACATCAAAGCAGTGTTTAGTATGACCATGGTAAAAAGTTCCACTTTTTTTTTTTATTATTATTTTCATAAGAAGTGACTCAGTAAACGATTTGTTAAATTTTCCCGAACAATGAACGAGAGTCAGAAAAGTTGTTTTGACTCTGAGTTGTGATTGGAATTGTTGCAAAAAAACCCCAAACAATTAAATTCTGTCAAAGTCTTTCATTTTGCCGGAAGGCAAAGTGTAAATCAGTCACATGTAATGTGAATTGCACCAAATAATTTAGTCCTCAGTCATTTTCAGATCTACTCTTTTACTGGAGTGACCGCAGCACTCAATTGACTCAATTTTAAAGATTTGTTCGCTTTGAACAACTCACTTGTTCCCTACAGAGTACCACAATATAATATCACTCCCATCTGACCAGGAGGGATAATTAATGAGGCAGGTATAACTTGCTTTTCTTTGAGATTTGGCACACAAGCCCAGATTTTTCCTACTGATCGACAGGCTCACCAGTCAGTTACATTTTCCCTTTCATTTTAGGACGCAACACAAATTGCACAGAACTTTTTGACAAGACTCAAAGACTTTTTGGCCATCGGCACAGATATGAGGCATATATGTGAGATATCTGGGTATCCACCAATGTTAATTCTGCATATTTAAGTATCCAGTTACCTGAGTTGAACATGATGAACAGAGTTCCATGAATTCTGGGTGACTAGTGTAGTTCACAGGTTGTTTCCATGGCATTGAGGAATTTCCCAAAGGGATTGGAGCGTTTTTCTTCACATGGATATGAACAGAAAAGCATCATCATCACACACATTGCATTCATAGAAAATTATACCCTTCAATCGATATGCAAATAACCTCTCATGAAAGATTTGCAATACATGTGGCATATATTGTAATAACATTCTAATAACCTAGTGATAACAGCAATAATTTGTACCTACTCATCCATTGTTATCCATCCCATATTTTCTCCTCCTCTACAGTACATTGATCTATATTTATATTTTTTCCACACAGCCATACTAGGAACCATACTGCCTGCTAATACATTTTAATTTAAGTTATCCTGATCATATTTTATATAATCTGAATATTTCTATACCTTTTAATTATTTTTAATGCATTAATCCTTACCACATAATTGTCCTCGTATATGAAAATGTACTTGACCCAATAAACAGATTTTACACACACACACACACGCACACACATATATACATATACATATATATATATATATATTTTTTTTTTTTGTTAATTTATATACCGGTACTTCTCACTTAATGACCAAGTTCCGTTCCTACGACCAGGTCATTATGCAAATTGGTCGATAAGCGAGAACCCATGTTATTTCACCGTACGGGGGCATGGCGATTGCGAACGCTAGTGAGATGGAGAATTGGTGATGAGAAGGAATGCTTGACGGAGAGATGCCGCCAACGCAGCGTGCACATTGCGCAGTGTACAATACCGACTGGTTGGAGAGCTGGTCGTAAGTCCAAGCGATCGTTAAACAGGTAGTTCATTATGTGAGGAGTACCTTTATATTTATATATATGTGTCTGTATATGTATGTGTATATGTATGTATATATATATGTATGCGTGTGTGTGTCTGTGGGGGGGGGGGGGGGGGGGGGGGTTAACCACACCTGTCTTGGGTCTAGGTAATTGGGCCCAGTATCAGAGTTGCTGTGCGCCTATTGCTTGTTAGAGTAGTCAACGAGAAACAGGTAAAACCCCCATCCCCCCACACACTCACAGGAGAGGAGCCCTTGTCATGACAATTGTCCATCTGCACCAGGCTTGTTCCACCTAGCCCTCTCTCTACAATAAAACTGGTGTGTTTTCAACCCCATCGCCTGTCTCTGTGTCGGAGGGCCCTGAAAATGCCACTCGGGTAGTGTGTGGCAGGCGGAACTGCCACAGTGTATATATATATGTGACCCACAGCATAATTCGGGGTCATTTGGCGGCTTTCAACTTTTTTCTCGCATCATTTGAAAGTGAAAAATCTGAGCTTCCAAACAAGGTGTCACTTGTGCAAATCGAGCAAATATTTTTAAAGCTATGACTTGTTAATGACAAGGTTGTGGCAAACTGTGATTCTGATATAATAATCTCCAAAGTTTTACCCACACTTGGATTATTCAGCTAGCTCCCAGAATGCAAACGGGGTTGCCGGACAAACAAAGCTTTATGGCTACTTAACATAACGCTGAATGGGCCAATCACGAACAGTGCTGAACAGCGTCAACAACACAAAACTATTATTTATTTTTACAGTAAGAATGTACATGTTTTATAAAAGTGGAATCATTTAGGAGTTTAAAAGTATTATGAGTCTCGGAAAATCTGAAATCTGAAATCTGAAAATCACCAACCCCAACGGACTTCATCACGTCATCAACTACTTCCGTTGTAACAGCAACAGACGTATTGTTAGTCTCCTCCGGTGGTTCATGAAAAATTCTGTTTCATCGTCACATTCAGGTTGAAATCCGCTTTTTAAAATGTTCTCCAAGTCCGGCATAATATCAGATTCAGCGTCGCTGTCGGAGAACTGAAGTCCAGTATGCGCTGCTAACACTGACCTGGATCTATTGCACTGGTCAGATTAAGGTCCACGATATTATTTATTCCTTCGTCCGCCCGCTTCTCGTAATCCATAACAACACAGGGAAATGAAAGTTTTCACAGACAAGTGAAACCGGATCCTCGTCTTGTTTATGGAAGAGACGTCAGTGACGTCAGCAATTCTTACTCGATGATAGACGTTGGTACACGGCCCCCTCCACAACGATGTCTCCAAGTGTGTGTAAAAATTGTACAATTTAAAGGTTGAACTCTATCCAAACGGTTTCACATTGTGACTTCACATCACATGGAATATGGATGAATGATCTACACCTGGAAGGTCGCTTTAAAGGAAACGATCGATCAGCAACTCAGCTCTATTCAGCATCTCGGTAAGTGGGCTGCGTTTCCCCATGTAATCTAACAGGAATATTTAACTCCACCGTTTTACATTTTTCTACTATTTATAAGTCATGGAGCAGACTGTAGGTAAAGCCTTGGGACATCTCTTTGTTTGCACTTAATGACCGATAATTGTGTTACCCACAGGTAACAGGTCAGGAAGCCCTTACTTCTAACCCATACAAATGCAAACACAGACCCATTGACCAAAATCTCCACACTTCATTGGAGCAATCAACCACTTTCTCACTGAGAGGTCAAAATTCCTCTCTGTAGAGGGGGAATCAAATATCCAGTTTACTAATATGCCAATTTATTTAATAGTTGGCAACTAATCCGTGAAGTAGATTCAAGATTCAATAGGTAAACCATGGAGTTTAAACTGTATCAACAGTAAAACAATCCTGAGTGTTCTGATGGACCCAAATACTGTTTACTCTCTTTGAAGTTTTTACAAATAATTATTATATCCCTTGTGTTGATTTTATTTGATCGACTTTTATTGATTGCTTTTTAACATTTTATTGTGCCACTGTTGTTTTTGGAATTTGGAAAATCAATCTATTAAATGGGGGGGGGTCATGATGGGGCACTGTTTCTCTGACAAAGAGGCTCAAATGCAGAAATTTGTTGTGATATTTCATAATTATTTTAGGTAAAATAAAAATATGATAGTTCAAAAACCCTTATTTTAGAATCAAAAGGCCAAAGACTAGAACCTATCAATCCACACACTTCGCCACTTTAAAAAGAGGCTATCAAAATGTTAAAACGAGTCACTTTAATGTATCAAGTATTGCATTGCATACAGTACCTGTTGTCTTACCTCTTAGTAGTATATTGCAGTGTTTGTCTTACACTGTGTCTATCTAACCATTCAGTATGACACTGCATTGTTGTGGCCCACGACTATTTAAGATGTCCACTATCAAGTTGACTCACTGTCATTATTGTCTGAAAAAAAAAAAAGGCAAAATAACTGCACAAAAAGCACAAAACGCGAGCACAAAACACAAAAGCGATGCTTCCACGCTCAGGTAACCGCGTGAAGTGAAGGAGTGAGACGCGGGATGCTGGCCGGATTCACTCGCCAAGCCAACTAGCAGCGGTACCTGAAGCTCGCTCCTCGTAACTCAAATTTTTGCTCGCAAATCAATACAAAAAAAATCGCCTGAACGACGGCGCGTAACCCGGAAACCTCGTATGTTAGTGCGCTCGTAACTCAAGGTACCACTGTGTATATATATATATATATATATATATATATATATATATATATATATATATATATATATATATATATATATATATATATATATATATATATATATCTTCTCCTTTCGGCTGCTCCCGTTAGGGGTCGCCACAGTGGATGATCTGCCTCCAATACCTTCTGTTCTGTGCATATTCCTCCCTTACACCATCCTCCTGCATGTCCTCCCTCACTACATCCTTAAATCTTCTCTTTGGCCTTTCTCTTTTCCTCTTGCCTGGCAGCTCCATCCTCAGCATCCTTCTCCCAATGTAACGTTCATCTCTCCTATACACGTGTTCAAACCATCTCAATCTCGCCTCTCTCACTTTTTCACCACACTGTCCAACCTAAGCTGTCCCTCTGATGTACTCATTCTTAATACTGTCCATCCTTGTCACTCCCAATGAAAATCTCAACATCCTCAACTCTGCCACCTCCAGTTCAGCCACCTGCCTTTTTGTCAGTGCCACCGCCTCTACACCGTACAAACTAGCTGGTCTCACTACCGTCAGTAAACCTTCCTCTTCACTCTTGCTGGAACCCTTCTGTCACAGATCACTCCGGGCACTCTTCTCCACCCACTGCACCCTGCCTGTACTCTCTTCTTCACTTCTCTCCCGCCACCTCCACTCCTTGCATTCTCAGCTTTCGCCGCCCTCCCTCGTCTGTCTAACTCCTGCTGACTTTCATTCCTCTTCTCTCTAATGCATGCCTGCACTTCTCCAGGCTCTCCTCACCCTGCTCCCTATTCTCTCTACAGATCATAATATCATCTGCGAACATCATAGTCCACGGAGACTCCTGCCTGATTTCCTCTGTTAACCTGTCCATCATCATTGCAAACGAGAAAGGTCTCAGAGCTGATCCTTGATGCAATCCTACCTCCACTTTGAATGCCTTTGTCACACCTACTGCACACCTTACTACTGTCTGACTGCCCTCATACATATCCTGTTCCACTCTTACTCTGCCACCCCCGACTTCCTCATGCAATACCACACTTCCTCTCTCAGCACCCTATCATACGCTTTCTCTAAATCCAGACTCAGTGAAATTCCCTCTGCCCTTCCCTCTACTTTTTATCAGCATTCTTAAAGCAAATATTGCATCCGTAGTACTCTTTCCTGGCATGAAACTATACTGCTGCTCGCTGATCCCCACCTCTCCTCTTAACCCAGAATCCACTATCCTTTCCCATAGCTTCATGCTGTCGCTGTTGAACTTTATTCCCCTGTAGTTACTACAGCTCTTTACGTCTCCCTTATTCTTAAAGATGGGTACCAGTACACTTCTTCTCCACTCCTCCGGCATCCTCTCACTTTCCAGGATGGTTTTAAACAGTCTCATTAGGAATGCCACCGCCATCTCACCTGAACATTTCCATGCTTCCCCAGGCATGTCATCTGGGCCAACTGCCTTTCCAGTCTTCATCTTCTTTAATGCTGTTCTCACCTCATCCTTGCTAATTTTGTGCACTTCTTGATCCACTATTCCCACATCATCCACTCTTCTCTCCCTCTCATTTTCTTCATTCATCAACTCCTCAAACTACTCCTTCCACCTTCTCAACACACTCTCCTCACTAGTCAGCACATTCCCATCGTTATCCTTCATCACCCTAACCTGCTGTACATCCTTCCCAGCTTGGTCCCTTTGTCTTGACAATCCGGACAAGTCCTGTTCTCCTTCCTGACTGTCCAACCTCTCATACAACTCGTCATATGCCTTTTCCTTTGCCTTTGCCACTTGTCTCTTCGCCTTGCGCCACATCAGCTTGTACTCTTGTCTACTTTCTTCATCTCTCTGACCATCCCATTTCTTCTTCGTCAACCTCTTCTGCTCTCTGCTCTCCTGTACTTCCTCATTCCACCACCAAGAGTCCTTGTCTTCCTTCCTCTTCCCTAGATACACTGAGTACCTTCTTGGCCGTCTCGCTCACCACTACTGCAGTTGTTTCCTAGTCATCTCGTAATTGTTCCTTTCTACCTATTGCCTTCCTTACCTCTTCCCTAAATCGCATGCAACACTCCTCCTTTTTCTACTTCCTCAATTTTATTTTTGGCTCTTCTTTCACTCTCTTCCTCTTCTTGGCCTCCAGAGTCATCCTACAGACCATCATCCGATGCTGCCTAGCAACATACTCCCCTACCACTACTTTGCAGTCACTAATAGCAGGTTGCACCTCCTGCATAAGATGTAGTCCACCTGTGTGCACCTTCCTCCACTCTTCTATGTCACCCTGTGTTCCTCCCTCTTTTTGAAATACGTATTCACAACAGCAATCCCATCCTTTTGGTGAAATCCACCACCATCTGTCCTTCCACATTCCTCTCACTGACAACATACCTACCCATCACCTACTCATCAGCTATGTGTCTGATCCCTTCGCCAACATGCCCATTGAGATCTGCTCCAACGACCACTCTCCCTCCCTTGGGGACACTCTCCAACACTACATATAACTCACAAAATAATTATTCTTTCTCTTCCATCTCACCCCAACTTGGGGAGCATATGCACTGACCACATACCACATACCACATTCCCACATCAATTTCCAGCTTCATTCTCATCATTCTGTCCGACACTCTTGTCACCTCCAAAACACTCTTGACATATTTTTCCTTCAAGACTATCCCCACCCTATTTCTCCTGCCATCCACTCCATGGAAGAACAGTTTGTACCCGGCTCCGATACTCCTGGCCTTACTTCCTTTCCACCTGGTCTCTTGTAAACATAGTATATGTACCTTCCTTCTCTCCATCATGTCAGCCAGCTCTCTCTATTTACCCTTCATAGTGCCAACATTCAAAGTTCCTACTCTCAACTCTACTCTCCTACCCTTCTTCCTCTCCTGCTGTCTCCGGACATGCCTTCCCCCTCTTCTTCTTCTTCGGCCGACAGTAGCACAATTTCTACTGGCACCCTGTTGGCTAACAGCACCAGTGGCGGTCGTTGTTAACCCGGGCCTCTCCGATCCGGTATCGAAATTAGATTTGTTGTCCGCATGTTGATTTGGCATGGTTTTTATGCCGGATGCCCTTCCTGATGCAACCTTCTCTCTTTATCTGGGCTTGGGACCGGCACTGATGATACACTGGCTTGTGCACCCCCCATATATACGATCTAAATCAAATATATATATGGAGACTTTATTAATATATACAGTATTTATGTATTTGATTCATGGAGAGGTTTTGTTAACGGAGGTTTTGAGGGAAGAGTAAAGTATAAGATTATAGTGAGGTTTTGTTAAGACTTATTAAGAATGGTCTTTTCTAGAGGGAAATGCTCAGTGCTATGCACGAGCACTGTGATTAAGAATGTGATTCATCAGGAGATAACAACAAATGTTTGTTGGTTCCTAACCTTTTTTGCATATTTTAACCTTTTCCCAAGAAGGGATTTTCTAAACTTTTCTTCCAATGATTTGATAAATGACCGAATTTCCACCCTTCATATATATGAATTTGGCGCTCGCTGTGAAATGATCCTATGATTTGTGGTGGCAGAGGCTAATTATGCAATCAGCCGACGGGACCACCTTCTTTACACATTATCCAGTGTGAAGCGGAGCTTAAAAAGTGCCGTCAATTGGTGTAATCTGTGAAACAGACTTGGGAATGGAAAAGAAGGGGAAGAGAGCAGCTGAATCCAGCGCTGCTGAACCAGACGTATTGATCAACGATGTAGGCGAAGAAGAAAACATTCGGGATGGATTTTGCGTAAAACTCCCAACTGAGGGAAAATGTCAACTCTTGAAAATAAAGTCAAAGAATTACAGCATTAATCACAGAAAAAAACGTCTGATGACTTAAAACAAGATACAGCAGGATGTGAAAAAATAACAAATTCACAAAAGGGAAAAAGTTGCTGAGTTAAAGCTGGTGGTAGATGGCTGGAGATTTGGTTTGGCTTTGATTATACCTCAAATTACCGCTGTTGTCCAAAGAAGAAGTCACAAAAACGGACCCCTCATAAATGGCTGGCTGGTGTAATGCATAATCAAAGAGTTATCACTCCTCCGGCTGCTAGTGTGTCGGCCTAAACCAAGATCCACTCTTTTTCCAGAGTGACTCTAGAGTCACTCTTTTCCAAAAAAGAATGAAAAGATTGGTTCGAGATGAACTAATCGTTCCTTTCATTAAAAGTCATTGCAGTAATAGACAGTGGTAAAAAAGCTAATTTGATATATTGATAAACTGATATCAATCGGGAACAGTATATCAATGTATCACTGTATACATTGATATACTAAGTATATTGATATACATTGATATACATTGGTATATAAGTATTTACTTGGCCGGTCTAGAAGTGCACAGGATTAGTATTTCTTCTTGTTTGGCATCTTCACGGTGCAAATCTGTCACATTCAATATGAATAATGTCAAATACATAATTGACCTTTTCTCCACATTCATTCACACTTTGGCTAATTCATTTGCACAAGTGACACCTTGTTTGGAAGCTCTGATTCTCCACTTTCAAAAAAAGAAAAACTTGAAAGCCCCCAAATGATTCTGAACTACGCGGTGGGTCACATATGTGGACTTGAGTCATTGTGACTTTGACTCCAGTCGACTCGGGTCACTGTTTTGATGTTGCAAGATACATCCTGTGTATGCGCAGGGACACATCATCAGTGATGTTACCTGGGGTCACTGGGTGTTTCGGGTCTTTCAAGCATAAGACAGTTTCGCCCAGGCGACCTGACCAGGGTTGATCAGACCCCGGCCTGTGTCCCAGCAGCGTTTTCCCATTGTTCTGCCTTCTTGATCCAAAGCCACCTGGTGGCTTTCTCCGCGGCTTCAGTTACAGATCTGATGGCCTTCCTCTTTGTCTTCCCGGTGATGCCCAGCAGCGTGAACACTTTGCAGAGTGAGCACCCTTGCCTTCTGCATTCTTCTACAAGCTCCTGGTACTTGGCCCACTTCCTTTCATTGGCCTCTTCCATGCGTTCTTCCCAGGGCACTGTTAGCTCCAGCATGATCAATTTCTTGGTGGAATCAGAAACAATGATCATGTCTGGGCAAATGTCTGTCGATGTTATCCTGGCTGGGAACTTAAGTTGTTTTCTGAGGTCCATTTCCAGGTGCCAGTTGGTTGCAGTGGTGAGGAAACCAGACTTTGCCCTTGAGTGTGGGGCTTCTCTCCTGCTCTGAAGAATGTGATGGTTCTTGCCCTGTGAGGCCCTTACTGGTGTTGATGGCTGTGTACACACTGTCAGCAATGCCTTACGCACCTGGTCGTGGCGCCAGCTGTAGCTCCCGTCTCCAAGTGCTTTTGGGCAGCTGCTAAGTATGTGTTTCAGGGATCCCCTTCCTGGACAGTGAGGACAGTGAGGTGTATCACCTTTTCCCCAGACATGGAGGTTGGCTGGACTGGGTAGGATGTCGTTAACAGCCTGGACAAGGAACCTGATGCGATGGAAGTCTTTCCAGATGTTTGACCAGGTGATCTTTCGCTGCAGAACATTCTCCCATCTAGTCCAGGCTCCCTGCTGACCCATTCCCACCATCCTGCTGCCTCGTTCTTCCTCCACACCTGCCCGCACTTCCTCCTGAATGAGGTTTCACCGCTCTTTGCCTTGGGCTCTGTTAATTCTGGTGGCCGGGAAGTAGCCATTCCCCGCACACCCTCTAGCTGTGGACCCCACCAGGGCCTTCTGCCTCAGCCATGACTCAACCACCTCCAGCGATTTGGCTGCACTCCATTTCCTGCCTATTTGAACCTGGATGTCAGCCAATGACACTTTCAGGTCCCTGGATTCCTTGTACTGCAGTGCCTCCCGGGTCCGTGACACCATGAACTCCTCCGTGAGGCCACAGATTGGGAGCTGCAGGATGTTGGTGGTGCCGTTCAGAGCAGTGCTCAGGTTGCGGGTGAACCTAGCCATCTATGCATGTAACTGCTGATTTTCCTCTCCAGTGCTTCGACTGTGGTCATGGGCACAGCATACACGAGCAGGGGCCAGGTGATTCCGGGCAAGATGGAGTGCTAGTAGATGCAGGCCTTGAATCGCCCTGCCAGCCCTGACTTGTCCACCTTGCTAAGCCAGGCCTCAAGGACTTTGCTGGTTTTCTGGATGGAGGCCGCGTCTTTAAGGCTGCAGTCAAAGATTTTCCCCACGCTCCTGACTGGCTGCTCTGGAAGGGATGGTGGCTCTGGAGAGTGAAAATAAGAACTTGTCCACTACTTTGCCCCTTTGACTTGTAACTTGACTTGACAGAAAATCAATGATTGAGACTTGACTTGGACTTGGAAGTTAAAGACTTGTGACTTGAGACTCAAATTACTTGTTTGTGTTCAATTTCTTTCACTGAAACCTTGAACTAAAACACTACATATACACAAAGGTACTTTGGTTTGGCTCGGTAGCCCCCCTCACCTTATGTTGTCGCAGCTCAGTAGCAGACAGACAAATGCTGTAGTAATCCATGAATGTTGCCACCGTGCGAGATGTCCTTATCAAACACAAGTTGGTGTTTAGAAAGTTGTAAGTTGTAAACAGGGGACAGTGTTTTTTCTGTTCCGTGCAATACTCTGTGTGGCGTAATTGTTCCGCGAAGTGCCGCGCTCCTCTGTGTTTGTTTACATTCTTTCCCACTTTCTTGCAGATAACGTAAAGCATGGTGACTCTAAATCATATATCACACATCACTTATTGCCATAAAGCAGTTCTGCCGCTGATTTGCGACGTAGTGATAGAAGCGGTATGAAAGCCCAACCGAAATCTGTCATTATTTGACTTTTTTGACCACATCGGGATCAGCAGTTATTCAGTCGATGTGTCCCGATTTTTAAACAAATATAATAAACAAAAAAAACACTGATTATTTATCCTGTACTTACACTACTTTTAAATTACTCACCAAAATAAGTGCAGAAGTCTGACTAAGCATTATCAATCCATCCATGTTTGTTTACACTTGTGTTTAGGCAGGACATGGCTCTGTAAGCAATAAGGGATTCTGCGTCCATATGTAACTCTATGAAACTAATTCGCTTCGGAAGTGATGCCTTTACTGGAACTCGGAAAAAAATAACATCAAAATGTAATTTAATATCATCTTTTACATCAAAATGTTCTTAGTGTGTTTATTTTTTTTATTTGTTGGGTTATAAGTTAAATGTTCTCAAATATAGAAACTTTTATAAAATCAAAGTTTTTTTAATTGATTTAAAAATTTTGCACTTTCTTGTCTAAACATTGGTAACAAGTGGGCTCAGACTCTCCAAAATTTGGATCGGCATTGGACCTAAAAATGTGGCATTGGTTAGGCTCCAAAAATATATATTGACAATACAATTGTTCTATTGTCGCAGCCATAATATTATATATAAATTATAAAAATGTTCTGCGTTGTCAATGTTCACATTACAAGTGTCAGTGTAACGTTTCCCAGTATGCGAGTGCACACTGGGCATTCGTTCGTTCGTTCGTTCGTGTAGGGCTACACAGGCAATTGGGACTTTAGCCAAGAAGTGGTATCGTCATCCAGTTCAATGAGGCCGCTGACTCCATGTGGTGATTTGAAGATTGGGCATTCATCAATGATGTGTTCAACAGTCTGTGGTTTTCCGCATTCACAGAGATTTGTGGCAGACACTCCAATCATATGCAGATAGGTTTGGGTCTTTGCTACTCCAGAGCTAAGTCTGTTGAGGTTGACCCAGGCATCCCGTGGTCGGTCACACCCAGGCGGATTGGTTGAAGGGGAGTTGATGAACTTCCTCAACGTGGAGGTTGACTCGGACCATTGCTTGTTCCAGCAGTCAAGGATCCATCCAGGGTGTAGAGGGCTCATGGTAAGGAGTCTCCTATCTTCGGTGGAGAAGTGTCTGCGTTTGAGTCTCTGGTGGCCATATTCAGCAGGCGGGGGGATCAGGCTTGTTGGCTCATCTGCACTCTTGCAGGCCAGCTTCAAGGTCAGGAAGACACTGGGCATTGAGTAACTTGAGTAATTTCCCCCTGGGATTATTAAAGTATTTCTGATTCTGATTCTGATTCTGATTGTTAAGATTGGATGACAGTCAAGCTCCTCATTACCTGAGGAACAAGAATCACCCGTTTCTGTCCCACTGGTTACACACACATAGTATGATCAGATCAGATCATCATGGTGGCCGCGACTTTGCCAAGACTCATCTTTCGAATTAAAAAATGTCATTCAATCCTTTTAATTCAATCAAATCAATTTGTGCAAATATGTTCATAACTTTTTGAGATATTCTACAAATAGGCAGACTGATGGACAGGGCACAATGTAACATAGTTTGATGTTTAGTCTAGTGGCTGTGAGTATTTCAATGTGTAATAGTGATGGGGAGGAAGTGTTTTTTAATTGAGAAGAAATAAAAAAAGAGAAGAAATTAAGAAATATATAAGATTTTATAAAATTAATTGTTTGATTACATTTATTTCACTGAATAACAATAATTATGATACAAATTGAATTAATTGTCTATTTGAACAGGTAAGATAGATAGGCCAATAATAATAACATCATTATTAGACAGGTACTTAAACCTTTTCTTTTTTCTTTATGAAGACCGGATACTGCAGGTGAGACTGCAGTATCTTGGGGGGAAAAAGTGACTTGACTTAGGACTTGATTTGCTTTAACTAAGGACTAGACTTGTCTTGATTTGACATAACCTGTGACTTGACTTGACTTGACTTGCCCAGGGAAAAATGACTTGGGACTTGCTTGAGACTCGGACCAAATGACTTGAGACTTATATCTTACTTTAGACATAATTGCCCAGCACTACCCCTCCCTCAGGATGGTGACTGTATGGGCCAGCCCAATTCACACTATAGTCTTCATCAGGCCAATTAATAGTTAAAAAAATACCAAGATACTTAAATAGGCCTATTGTTAAGAACAAGAGTTTTCACAGTTTTAAAATAAAACCTGTAGGTATTAAAACCCTCCAATACATTGAAAATTGAGAAAAGAAAATACCAAACACATCCCATTAACTCCCTAGGTGTTTTGCATTTTGTTTACCTCAATTTCAATAGTTATGGACAACAAGCGCAGACAAGGTTACTGAGGAGAGTTGAGGTCAGTAATTTTGAAATAAAGTGGAGTTAAGGTCAACCTGATCCACCAAATTCTTGAAGCCACTGTGATGAAAAACTGAATATACTAATAGAGTTAATTAGTGATATAATATATTCTTATAACTGCAAATTACCAATCAAGTCCAGCATAATCAATTTGATTTAATATTGATCTAGCAGCAAGCTTTCACCATAGGCTGTTTTTTCACTCAGAAAATACAATAGACGTTAGACGTAACTAAGGTTTAAGGCTATTTCCTTTCTGAGAACTAACTTAATTGGAGTGTTATGGTCTTGATGCTATTTTGACCTATCACATTGCCCATAGAGTTACATTATATAAGTATATTCAAACGCTATGAGTCAGGGTTAGCGAATCACAGTACTTTATTTATAGTCACACATGGATTCATGTGTGACTATATCATGAGTTTCATCTGCCCAAATTGAAAATAGGCCTTGATTGGATAGAACATTGTGTTAACATAACAATTTGAATCACAAAACCAGGGGGAACATCGGCGGTTTTCAATGATCATGTTTTTTCAAGGACCTTTCAAGATTCAAGATTCAAGATTCAAGATTTTTTATTCGTCACATACATATACATACTTCCATGCAGTGAAATGTAATGCAACGCCCCGGTGATAGCACACAATATGTCCTAGGAAAAAATAGAAAATAAAAAAAAAAGTAGAAAATTCCTCTCTAATAGACCGACTTACTGACTCCTAAAACGTAATACAGTAAGTGGAATACTTATAGAATAAGATAAAAATATATAGAATAAAATACAATAAAAATGAATTGAAATAAAATGGAATAGATAGAAGGATTATGCCTATGTATATACAGATATGTGCATTTAAAGTGGCATGTGAATTAAAGTGGCATGTGAATGTGAATAGAGGGAGTAGTGTTGGGATAATACAGCACAGTATACAACAGTACGGCGCAGCAATACCGCATCACGAACAACCCTGAACAGTGATACAGTATGCGGTACAGTATGATACATACAGTACAGTAGGTAGTGGAGCCTAGTGTATGGCTCAGTTAGGACCCCTGGTGAGGTCAGCGTTGACAGTTCTAATGGCTTGCGGGAAAAAACTCCGTCTCAGTCTCTCTGTTCTCGCTGTGTGACTGCGGAGGCGCTTGCCTGACCGCAGCAGCTGAAACAGTCCGTTGTTGGGGTGATGACGATCCTTCATGATCCTATGGGCTCTGCTACTACACCTCCTGGTGTATAACTCCTGCAAGGGGGGGAGGGTAGTTCCAGTGGTACGTTCAGCTGAACGCACCACCCTCTGCAGGGCCCGCCTGTCCTGGGCAGTACAGTTCCCAAACCAGGCAGTGATGTTGCCTGTCAGGATGCTCTCCACTGCTCCAGAGTAGAAGGACTTGAGGATCCTCACCGAGACCCGGAATTTCCTCAGCTGCCTGAGGTGGTAGAGACGCTGCCTCGCCTTTCTCACCAGAGTGTCTGTGTGAACAGTCCATGTTAAGTCCTCTGTGATGTGGACTCCCAGATATCTGAAGCTGCTCACCCTATCAACAGAAGTCCCATTAATCCACAAGGGCGCGTGCGTCCTCGATTGTGATCCACGCCTAAAGTCCACAATCAGCTCCTTGGTTTTGCTGACGTTCAGGTGTAGGCTGTTGTCCTGGCACCAGAGTGACAGGTCAGTCACCTCCTCGCGGTAGGCCTTCTCATCGCGGTCGGTGATCAGGCCCACGACCACGGTGTCGTCAGCAAACTTGATGATGGTGTTGGAGCTGGACCTGGCCACACAGTCGTGTGTGTACAGGGAGTACAGTAGGGGGCTGAGGACGCAGCCCTGGGGGGATCCTGTATTCTGGGTGAGGGAGCTTGACATGTACTTCCCACCTTGACCACCTGGGGGCGGCCTGTGAGGAAGTCCAGGATCCAGGTGCACAGCGGACCATTCAATCCGAGCTCCAACAGCTTGACAGCCAGTCTGGTGGGGACTATGGTGTTGAAAGCTGAACTATAATCAATGAACAGCATTCTCACATAGGCCCCCTTCTGGCCATCCAGATGTGTGAGCGTGGTGTGCAGTACCTGGGAGACCGCGTCATCCGTGGATCTGTTCTGCCGGTACGCGAACTGCAACGGGTCCAAGGTGCGGGGGAGGGAGGCGCAGATGTAATCCTTAATCAGCCTCTCGAAACACTTCATGACCACCGAGGTGAGGGCCACCGGACGGTAGTCATTCAGGCAGGTTGGAGAGGCGATCTTCGGGACAGGAACGACGGTGGACCTCTTGAAGCAGGACGGGACCACTGATTCAGCCAGGGAGATGTTGAATATAGTGGTGAACACCGGAGCTAGCTGGTTAGCACAGGTCTTCAGTACTCGCCCAGATATGCCGTCTGGGCCCGCAGCTTTCCTGGTGTTCACCCGCATCAGAGCCCTCCTGACCTCGTGCACGGACACTGAGTGTGCGCGCTCGTCCCCAGCGGTGTAACTCCAATTAGCCGGCGAGCTAGCGGTGTTGCTGCCAGACTCGAACCGCACATAAAAGGAGTTCAGTTGGTTGGCCAGGGAGGCGTCCACACTCGTGGCTGGGGAGGAGCTGCTCTTGTAGTTTGTTATTGTTCGCAGCCCCTCCCACAAGCGTCTTGTGTCCCCCTGCTCCATCTGCAGCTCCACGGTGTCTCTGTACGTCCGTTTGGCGTCCCTCACCGCCCTCCGCAGATTGTATGATGCCGCTTTGTAATTGTCCATGTTACCAGATACAAGTCCGTCGTTGTAAGCGGCCGTGCGCGCATTCAGAGCGCAGCGGATGGATTTATCAACCCATGGTTTCTGGTTTGGAAATATCCGAACTTTCACCGTGGGAACGATTCCATCCGCGAGCGTAGCCACTTACTACAGCCTCCGTAAACTCGCTGACTTCACTTGAACTTGTTTGGAACATGTCCCAGTCTACGTCAGTCAGAGCGTCCTGAAGCGCAGCCTCCGATTGGTCCGTCCACCGCTTCACTTCCCTCGTCATCACTCATCTGAGCAGCGCGTCCAGCTGGATGGGTCAAACGGACGGGTCCCCGCCGCGAACGGCCTTCACGCCTCCCTCCGCATGGCCCGGATGTAGTGCTTGCACTCCAACAGCGCCACATCAAGAGAGACAGGACAAGAAAAACCTTGAGACGAGTAAAGTTCATCAAGACTATAACATTGTACTATGTAAGAAATAATTGGACACACGTTACCGTTCAGCCTTGAAATTCAAACTTGCCAACACAGTATGTTGCATTCGGATTGTATACTTTTGCAGCTGATGCTCTGCAGTTCCTTTGATGGTTTTGGAATCCCAGTACTACTATATCTAAAACTTCTATAAGCAGGTTGCTTTAAAAAAAACAAAAAAAACTATTTTTCAATACATGTTGTCGTCCAATGTTTATGTTTTTGTGTAAATGTTGTTTAGTTCTATATTTAATTGTCTCACTGTGGTGATTCTCCCCCTCTTGGAGTAGTGATCAGTTGTTTATAGACCCAAACATGAGAAATAGTTCTCCAAAGAGGTGGATTGGTGGTGGTTCTCTATAACCAACAACGGTGGTGCTCTTGTCATTTCTTCAGTTCGTCCACAGGACAGAGTTTTTGCAGCAGTTCTTGATGATTTAAGAATTATTAAAGAGTTGCATTGCAGGTTGAGAACTTGAACTCCACTTGCAGACTAACTCTGTCCTAGATGCAATGGCATACAAATACTCTTAGTTGTATGCCCAGCATGCTGACAGCACAGGTTAAGAAAAATAAGAAAAAAAAGACAACACAAAAAACAAAACAAAAAAAACCCACAAAAAAAACCCTAGAACTGAGTAAACTTAAGGAACCAAGTTTTGCAGTTTCAAGCAAAATTATTGCTTTCATAAAAGCCACATTGTGTGGTGTATACAACTTCATGAGTGGAGTTATTCCCGTTAAACAAAGTAAACTTAAGCTAAAATCCCCCCAAAATATTGCCTTAAAAAATGTTTGGAACTAATTTGCACAGAGAAGAATATTAATGTTTTGTTAAAGTGCAAATCCATAATTGCTGGGACAGCTAAATAATAAATAATATGACAATTTTGAACTAATCAAAGTCAGGACGGGATTTTTCCCAATACTTGCTGCAGCAACACACTGGATCAAGATAGAAAGATGGTTGGAAGAGCTGGTCTGCTGGGGTAAGCCTTTAGCCTAGCATGGATCCCGGCCACCCTGCCACGCCTCTGTTATTTCTCTCACCAGAGTAACTCCCGACTTCTGAATCATTCCAAAGATTTGTTCGGAGTCTTGCCTCAATATCAGGCAGCGTGTTGTCACACTTTGAATAACATTGTCAGCGGCCGTTTTTTAAGTGTATACCTTTTTTTCCCACTTCTTTTCCGAACACATTATCAAATAAACTTCTGCTGGGCTTCCAGAGACTTACTAGTCTAACAAAATACTTCTTGGAATACTTGGAATCTGTGGGCTTCTTTACCCACATGTACGGGTTAAGGGAGGGAGACAGAGTTGTTCTGGCAGTGGAGTGCCGACATGGTGAGGATTTTATAAATAAGGATAACACAAAGGCTCACTGGCAAATCAGGAACGTAAAAAAAAATGATGAACAGAGTCTGTTTCTCTCAATCGCGCTCTGGATCGCAGGCATTTCTGCCTCATGCAGCACACAACCTCCACTGAACGACAGACCAACATATATGAAAACTCTCCCAGCTGTGTCCGACCAATCAGCACTAAAGAGGCAGATTGGGCAGACTCGGTACAGCTGCACCACCATGGAGCCAAGCCAGCCCTGTCACTTGCAGACGTGACTTTACCACAGCCCCTCTTCTGCCATACCCCCCCCGGCTGTCTGTCTGGAAGTTCGACACCGCATTCACATTTTGGTAGTCTACACAGAAGCGGACTGACCCATCTGGCTTACCTACCAGCATAATGGGACTACACCAGTCACTTGTAGATCCCTCTATCAATCCCATGCCCAGCATGGGCACATCGTTCATGTTCGGGTGGGCGATAAGGCCGGGAGCGTACTTTCACCCCTGGGGTCGTCTCCACATGGTGGTGTATGAGGGACATGCGGCCCGGACACCTGTAAATATTCCCATGCACACACTGAATCTCCAGTCATGATGCGTCCAACAAAGCCCCGGGTCGAACCAGGTGTTGCTGGACTATCATCTGAGAACATCCAGAGTCCAGCAAAGCCTGATGTCTACCCCCTTGTACTTTCACCGGTACATTGTACATCCCTCCCCGTCTGGTGAAGGGGCCCGATGGACCAACGACCAGAACCACCTGTCCTACCTTCATCATGGGGCAGACCTGCCCAACCTGGTCGGGTCGTCTGCAGTGCCAACACTCCTCCCCAGGCGTTTGAGCAGCTGTCTGTGGGCCCGTGGTGGCACCGCCCTGGGAGGTAACGGGGGACAGCACAGGAATGGGAGACAGTGTCCCACCGCACCAAAGAGCGAGACGGAGCCCCGGCTGGCTCCCTCCAGGTTGTTGGGCAAGGACGGGGTGCTGGCAACTCCCGTGAGGGTCCTAGGGGCCGACACAGCGGGCCTCTGGAGGTCCTCTGACGGGACACCAGGATGGGCTGGGGACCCCACAGGTCCCGCGTGGTTCTTGGGGACGGAAGCTGGGAATTCTCCTCAGGGGGCGCCGGGACAGGCTTGGAATGAGGCATCGGGATGGGCTTGGGATGAGGCGAAGCCCACGTGGGTCCTGGTGCCGGAAATTGGGCTGGTCATCTGGCTGGCTCCCGGTTAGCGGTGGCAGGCAAGCTATGCATCGTGAAGTGCTCGCGCCACTCCTCGTCCTGGTGGCGTGCGTGTCTGGCAAGCTGACAAGGACACACTCCAGCTGGCGGTGGAGTAAGTCCTGCTCATCCTCCAGGTCTGCGAGGTGTTCCCGCAGACAGTGGATCATCTCCTGGGCACCTTTCCTCTGGCGCCATGCCCCTCCCGTATCCTGCCGACTACTCTACTAGTGGGAGTCTCTACCCACATGTAGGGGTTTAGGGAGGGAGACAGTTGCTCTGGCAGTGGCACGCCGACATGGCGAGGATTTTATTAATAAGGATAACACAAAGGCTCGCTGGCAAATCAGGAACATAAAATTAAAGGGATGAACAGAGGCTGTTTCTCTCGGTCGCGCTCTGGATCGCAGGCATTTCCGCGTCATGCAGCACACAAGCTCCACTGAAAGACAGAACAACATATATGAAAACTCTTCCAGCTGGGTCCGACCAAGGGGCAGACTCGGTACAGCTGCACCACCATGGAGCCAAGCCAGCCCTGTCCCTTGCAGATGTGGCTTAACCACGCCCCTTTGTCTGCCACAGAATTATTTTATTATTTTCGAACAGGCGTTTTGACGATTGCTGTTCTCCACGGACACCTCTAATCCTTCGTGTTAACACGTTAAACTTCAACACTCCAGAACCGTTTAATTACGACAGCTCAATCACATCTTTCCTCAAAGTGACAAGTGGAGGTTTTTGTTTTTTTTATCCCCAGTGATGCCTGCAGTGCTATTCCCTGTTCCAGCGTGGCGGTATGAACCTCGAGCTGCTGCAGACACCTCCTGAAAAACTGTGCGATTGCATGGAAGCATACATATATTTGGTAGACTTAGGAGGAGAGTGCAAACCTTAAAAAGAAAAAAGTGTTGATTGCTTTAACAGATGTAATTTATGAGCAGTTTATTTCAGCCTCGGTTGAGGTGGTTTGGTCTATGTGTTAATGAGTTATAATCTTGCCAGATACTTCCCTTAGATGGGTTTCTAAATCTCGAATTGAAAATAAAGTGTTTCTATAGTGAAGATAGCTACTTTATTATTCTCTTGCTGATCAAGAAAGTTAAACTTTGCCTCTTGAATGTGCACAACGTATGGACAGGTGTGGTCACCAATTTTTGAAATTGCCGATTGGGGAAATACAGTCAACGTCGACAAGTGAATACCACTCAAATAAGTCTAATAAGATAAAAATGTATGGGTATTCATGATTTATGCCAAATTATATTATCTATCTATCTATCTATCTAACTATCTATCTATCTATCTGTCTATCTGTCTGTCTGTCTGTCCGTCTATCTGTCTGTCTGTCTGTCTGTCTGTCTGTCTGTCTGTGTATCTATCTATCTATCTATCTATCTATCTATCTATCTATCTATCTATCTATCTATCTATCTATCTATCTATCTATATGTCCATGACTGACAAATGGTTACATTTGTCAATATAGTCATATATATATATATATATATATATATATATATATATATATATATATATATATATATATATATATATATATATATATATATATAATACCAAAAATAAAGTTGTGAACTGTGCATTTTTTTCTGTTTTTTTGCAGTGACTCTTTTGCAAATCAAAAATCTAATTTGGCTACATACATCAGTGCTATTGCTGGAGACTATAAACTGGAAGTTGTGCCGCTTCATTATTCAGCCAAAGTTATTTTAAATAAACCGTTGTCAAAAACATATTCAAAAAATCGACACAAGGACACATGATGCTGTAATATAATATAATGACTATAATGCAAGTTTCTTATCCTTTAAGTCCTTCACTTCCTCATCCTTTATGATTTTAACAGTGAGAACATGGATTTCATTGTAATAGTCGCATATTCACATGACATAGACATAAAAATTTGTAATATCAACTCTGTCTGACATGACATGAACAGGCACTGTGGAATGGCTGTGACCGTGTCATTTCACAGTGTCTTGCACCCTTCACGTTTCATACGGTATGAGGCTACGGGCGATGCCCAAAGAGCCCGTCAACAGTTGAGAAGCCAAAACTTACGAGAGAGAAATACGATGGAAGACGTGGTTATTGGCTGAAAAGGGAAAAGATGTCTCCCGGGATAACAGATTTGCCCTGTTTCAAGCGAGTGGACAAGCTAACCGTCTCCTGCGACAGATGTCATTTTAGCAGCAGACACCAGATGAAAGTGTGAAGGTTGTACCCATTTCCTTGTTGTGTGTGGCTGGTTACACAAATTGGGAAGCACCGGTTCCAAGACGCGGCTCGTCGCAACATGCGTTATTCCCGGTCGACAAGCGGAAAATCCCTGTTGAATTGGTGTAAGCACAACGCGATGCAACGCAACCGGGCCGGCTTTAATGGTCTTATTTGATTTTAAGGAGAAAATAGCAAATCTACCCACAGGATAATTGAAAAAGGCAATTAAGCATAGGGGTTTCAAAACAACATTTGTGAGATTTGATTGAAAAAATAATACACCTTGTCAGTTAACAATTCGAGTTTTCTTTCTTGTTGGTTAATTTTTTTAGGCTTATTTTTATTGCTTTTTTGTTCATTTTCAGATCTATATCTGTTAATTTTGATCAATGGACTGTTGCATATTGACTGTTCTTTATTGTTCATTGCTTCTGTTTAGGTTTATTTTTTTTTGGTTTATTTTTATTGTTAATTTTGTAGCTTCTATATCAACAACCAGCAACCGTGACACAACACATCTACTCATCACCCTGTAAACATCCATGGAAACAAAGCTGAAGAGAAGAAAAGACTACCGCAGAATAAAAAGCTGGTACCTAACCTTTGTCAAAGTGGTCCCTGCACACACACACACACACACACACACACACACACACACACACACACACACACACACACACACACACACACACACACGCACACGCACACGCACACGGGCGTGTTCAGATTCTGATCCATGGGATGAAAGGCACAAGTTCATGAGCCAATTCTTCCTGTGCAAGGTTTTTTCTGTATTTTTCGTCCTCCTTGAAACAAATGTTGGAACTCAATAAAAGCTGCTCGTTCTATCTGGGTTAGATCAATCAAACAACCCAAACAATATCACGAGCATACAGTACAGTACAATACAGCGTGTTTGTGTGCGAGTATGTCATGTCTCCACACTACGAGTATGTGAGTAGAAAAGAGCGGTGGCGTTTCGGACAACGTAGTGATGGAATGAAGGTTTGGCTCTTCCTTGAGACCCTGGTTCTTGACGAATCACTCGTGAAAGGATTAATTCAGCATTCAACTCTTTTTCGCCTTGGACTTTAATTCAGTCATCAGTAACTCTTTTCAGTTTGTGAGTCGAAGATCCACTCTTCGACTCCAGACTCATTTCAATGATATGTTTGCTATGAACGACTAGTTCATTTGAAGTACACTGTCCACTGTCCACACTGTCCAGTGTTTGCATACGACAAGAGCACACAAAACGAAGTATGTCGTGCCGCTGATTTTCACATACTTTTCGCTTGATACTAGGGTTTTGGACATAAATTATATATATAAAGAGGACACATTAAGCTTTGGGACAAGTTGTATTATTTTACATAGGTAATGCTGAGTGCATGTGTGTGTGTGTGTGTGTGCGTGTGCGCTTGTGCGTGTGTGTGTGCGCGCGCGTGTGTGTGTGCTTGTGTGTGTGTGTGTGTGTGTGTGTGTGTGTGTGTGTGTGTGTGTGTGTGTGTGTGACATATATTTCTTGCAGTAAATGCAAATGCATTTTCAGAGATCCATGTTGTTGGATCTTTGTGGACAGACAAATGCAAAAATGTCGACCTTGTGCACACACACCACACAGTCCTCTACACTCCATTTTCCGGGCCATAGGCACATTATAGAGAGAAATGGCCCAAGTACGGATGAACACCTGTATTGTAGAGAGCCATCTACAAAGTCAACATCAAAAAATAATGTAACATGAGGATGATATAAAACCACCGATTTCCCCCAAAGCACTCGCAGAGTCTTAGCGTCGGGTCAGCTTTGGAAACAATAGGAGCTTTGTGCCTGACACCAAACCCTTAGGCCTTTGGATCAAGTTCTCCATCACTCGTTTTGGAGCGCGACACCCCGGTCCAGATGGCGTCGCCGCCTCGCATCCAATCGCTCTTTCACATCCTCCATGCATTGATAGAGTTTAGCTCCTGGGTGTTGACGCTGCATATGGACACTGAATACTTGCCAGATTACGGCCCTAACACACTGCAACACACACACACAGACACACAACTGGCACATGAACACCCCGCAACGTTCAAAAGTGAATGCAGAGATTGGTGGTGAACAGCTGGTTCGCAATGGACACCTCATCTAGAACTCATGAAGATTCTCTCAATGGATCGATTTTTGTGGATCCCCCTGTCCATCCAGCGGCGATACAAATTGGGTGGTTTGAGATGGAGGGAGGAGGAGGTGGTTTGCGGATACAAGGAGTCCACAACTATCATCAACTACTAGCAGGAAACCAAACTGGTTCTGGTGCGAGTCGTAAAGTCCATCCCTGGTACTGTTAGTGTAATCGTCCAGCGGCTGCAGAGCTGGCCAACTCCCCACAGAACCATTTCCCTTTCGCCCTCCGTCATGTCTGAAAGTCTGTTCGCTGATTCCCCGTTCCTTTGTTTCTCCGCTTTGGAACAGTAACAAGCACATAGAAACTTGAAAAGGTCGACTGATCATTATGGCCATCGGAGTAAAAGGCACAACTTTCTGTTGTTTTTTATCCAGACTACAATTTCAAGATTTCTGCATCTCTCTCTCTCTGTCTCTCTCTCTCTCTGTCTCTCTCTCTGTCTCTCCCACTCTCTCTCTCTCTCTGTCTCTCTCTCTGCCTCTCCCACTCTCTCTCTCTCTCTCTCTCTCTTTCATTCTCTCATTTGATACAGAGGTTTATGGTTTATAAGTCATTTTTAGGTTTATTTTATAATTTTTTAAAATTCTTTAATGATTGGGCTTTATTGTATGTGGACATTTTTTTTCAATTATTTCGTTGAATTTGTTGTATATTGCCGCTGTTGTAAAAATATTTTTTAGGTTAATTACATATTGACGTGTTTCTATTCTTGACTTGATTTTTAGGTGTATTGTATATCTTCAATTTTCTGTTTTTTTATTACTGATATTATTATTATTATATAATGCAATTATATTTTTATTTTTGTGTTATCATTGCCTATTGTTTTGATGTGAACTGCTGTTATACCTCAATTTCCCTCCAGGGATGAATCAAGTATCTGTCTATCTATGCAATAAGTGCAATAATTTGCCGGCGATGGAAGTCCCACTCCTCCTCCAGGTCTAGGTTAGGGTTAGGGTTAGGGTCTTCTGCAGTAAGCGGATCGGTTCCGGGGCACATTTCACTCGGCGCAGTGTCCCTCCCGTGGCCCTGTTCAGGCATCACTTGTGGGAGTCTCTGCCCACTCGTAGGAGTTTAGGGAGGGAGACCGAGTCTTTCTGGCGGTGGATTGCCAACATGGCAAGAATCCTCATTAATAATCCTGAACAGAAAGACTCGCTGGCCAAAATGATAAATAATAAGGAGAAACGTTTTCATCGGTGTGCTGGAGGAATCTCCGACTCTCGCGCCACTGGTGCTGCGTCTGGGCTCCTGGTTGGCTCCCGAGACCTGTACCCAGGTCCCGACTGCAAGACCGACAAACATTAAGAAAGCTCCCTGCCCTGAGCCGGACCAATCAGCGCCGCGTGGGTGCAGATTCGACCAACTCAAGACAGCTGGCGGAGCCATGCTGCTGTCTGCAGCCACAGCTTGACCATGCCCCTTAGTCCGCCACATACATGTTGACTATTTATGAAGAGAACTGCAAAGCAAGTGATCGGGAACTCTGAAAGAAAATGACTTAATTAAAATAAAATGTATATATTTTATTATCTTTAATTTATTATTATTATTATTATTATTATTATTATTATTATTATTATTATTATTATACATTTAATGTTATTGAAAGATTAAAATATTGTTTTAACATTGTTCATTCAAGGTTAAACACACAAAGTTGATCGTTACCATGAGACATTTTTTAAATCTTTTTTTCTCTTCCTCCAGTCAAACAGCATGCATAAGCGATCCTTTCCAGGGCTTTGTACAGGGTAAAGACTGCCTCCGCCGCTACAGTAATTCCCAGATACCTAATTCCCAGCCTTACCTTGGTAATATTCCTAATGAGCCCCTAAGCCCCCGGATCCCCCTCGTTCCGCCGCGCTGCGCTGCAATCTTTGATCCCCACGATCCGTTTTCCCAGCATCCTCGGGGGGTGGCGTGCATGGCGCTACCTGCCCGCGTGGCGCTAATACGGGAGAATATTCATCCGCACTTCTGCCTCGACGGCGTCTGTCATTCGGGACACGAGCGAGTCGAACGAGAGTTTCTGAAACGTTTCATTAGGGGGAGAATATGACTCTGAAGAGGAGTAATAATATTATTATGGCTGATTGGGAAATGGGTGAAGGCCTTGCAGAGGGGCCTTGTCAGAATCGAGCTAAGTAATTAAGACAAAACTATTCTAAGCCTTTGAATCACTTGGACAAATGCAAAAGCACATGGAAGTCTTTCAAGGTCGGTGGACTTAAGTGGATATGTATCCAAAAACACTGCATACTCTTTGTCGAGGTTCCCCGTGGTGTCATCAGAAATATATTTGTCAACAATATTTGAACCCTATAATATTTGAAGCATTCCCCATCTACAAGATGGATACTCAAGACCCGACAATGTCTTCAATGCCACATTTGTGGAGAGGTTTAAGAGGGATTTCCTAAAGTTGTTTTGAATGTTCTATGCAACATTCTGTGAAATCGGCTTAGAACTTTGATGCTAAGACCTCTTCGCAGGAAATATTATTCATAGCACCACACTTCACAAATATTTTAATGTGAACTTTAAACCGAACGGCTCTCAGCAAATATATTTTTTAACACCAAGGGGGAAATATAGAAACACGGTCAATGAGTCATGCCATTAATTATAGGATCATCAACAGATAAAGGGATATTGGTTGCCTTGTCAACAGACCAAGAAAATGAGTGTCAAAGTGTCTGGGTCTTTGGGTATCTTTAACTATGTAGAGAGAGTTGTTCAATTTGCTTCAGTTGGTTCGAGTCGGTTGGTATTAGCGCACTTTGAGTGAGGGAGGACTTCTTGATCGATAAACGAGCGTCAGAACACTCAACTGGCTCTTCTCGACTCAGTGAATGTCCGTGTGCGGTGAACAAAATGAACAAACGGCTCTTTGCCGGAGTGACTCCAGACTCCTAAGTCATTTGAAAGATTCATTTGCTCTGAACACCTCATTCGTGAGTCGTGCATCGTTACAATGGATCTACAGATTCCAGTGGCACTCAGTTCTCCTGTGAGGGTAAGATTACACAACAACAAGGTTTCCATTTGATAGGAGTTGTCGGTGTCTATTTGATATACGCACATTAGATTAGATTAGACACCCAACATTTATTTCTTTTATTCAAATGACTGCATCTTTAGTTTTCCAGCCTTCATTAAATGAAATCTGTTCCAACTGCAGCTCTGTCTCCAGAGCTACATCTCTCTATCACCAGAGTTTAGTGCTGATAAAACATTCTCTTCTACTTTGTGAGGGGGTACGGGCAATGTTTCAACACTGAAATCACGTGTCAATGGCAACTCCTAGCCCTGTTCAGGAGCACAGGCTAAGTTGTGAATCCCTTCGGCCTCAACACACAGACTTTCTTCTCCCCCCCACTGCAAGATTTATTTTTTCTCAGCATGAGAGTCAGGGAGTTTGCACTGAAATGCTTTGGAAAGCATCAGTGGGTGTCGCCAATTCCTATGTGATATCTGATATATCTGATGTCTTTCAAGCATTTGAGATGTTGATTTGAATTGATGAAAAATTGCTGTTTTTTCATGGACTACATAAATAATTGACTGGAAAAGCATAATAATGCCAAACTGGTCACTTTGATAAGGAAGGGGGATTTTAATGCAATTTTTTTTTCTTTCATTATTTTGAAGCACTCCTCAAACATAAACCTTTGTCATGATTTGCAATTAAAATTAATTCAAATTCATTACCCCCAACTCGTATTGCAAACCCAAATGCTATGAATGCTCAGGGTTCTGAATCGCCGCACTAATTCTGTTATGATATGTCTATCCAACACAATCCTTTTCATTTGCTTCACAAAATATAAAGGCTTATTTATGGCGTCGTGGGCTTCAGCCTCCCTGGAGACAGGAGGTATCGACTGATGTGCACATTTTTAACTCCAATTTACGTGATTAATTCAAACAGCAACACCTCACCTCTTTCAACTTTGTGGTAGAATGTTCGGCGATTGAAAAGATTTGGTTCCTTAGTCACCAAGTAAAACGAGTCGCTCTAATTTTATCCTGGTAGAGAAATGCAAATTGAGAAGTAAAAACATTCATTTACATCTCAAAATGATTTATTTTGGTGGACTACAAAATGTAAATTACGGAAGCGTATTGCTGCTACAGCAGAAAAATAAAAACGGATCAGTTCTCTTTATAGTGTGAAAAGTATTGTTATAACAAGATGTTTTTCACATTATCACAAGATAATTAGATAATTTCATGTTATTATGAAAATTTAAACTTATAACAATATAACAAGAAACTTTAAGTTAAGTTATCACGTTATAACGTGATATAAATACTATTTTTGAATGTCATATAAAAAGTTATCAATATAATGATTCAATCGATCAATATATAAATGAATCATTACATACATGAATCACGGCACTTGATAATAACTCAAGTGTTCGTGCCCATCTGTATTTATTCATAATTAGTTGGGGGGAAAGTGGCATAAATATGACTGTATAGCAGTTAGGAATTATGTTCATTCTTTAGTTAATTTGTTTATTGATTTAGTTTAGCTCACCTTAAATTAACCGCTGCAGCCAACACGCTTTATAATGTGCAACTTTTACTTTGAGGGCGAGCTGTCTCTGTTTCTAGCTCTCGACTTCCTGGTTGGATTTTAATAATTAATTGTACAAGTTGGATAATAGAATAAGCCAAGGCTTTGGCGCGCTGGATAGCATTGCACAAGTAGGATGATGATATTAGGAAATGCCCCCAAAAATTGCATTTATATTATGCAATGTGAACAACTGCAAATGAATTATACTTCATGCATGGACAATTATCACGTTATAACAATATATTATTTGTCAAGTTATAAAAAGAAAGTTTTCTTGTTATAACAATATACTAATTATCACCTTATATGACGTTAAATGTGAAACATTATAATTTGATAAATATTATATCGTTATTGCAAGAAAAGTTTATTGTTTGAACGTGATAAATAGTATAGTGTTTTAACGGGTATCCAGACTAGTTACTAGAACTAGAAGGAGTTTGTATTTAGTAACATGAAAACATCTTGTTATAACAATACAATTTTAAGTTATAATGTGATACTGGTCCGTTTTTATTTTTCTGGCCTGGCAACACTATGCTTCCATAGTAAATCAGTCACATTCAATATGACTTATGCCAAATGTCTTGGCCTTTTTTCACATAAATTTAGTCAGTAAATATTTTCAGTTTGTGAGTCGAATATTCACTCCTGACTCCCGAGTCATTTAAAAGGTTTATTCGCTACAAACCAATCGTTCGTGAGGATTGCATCACTCTTTTAACTAATCTGTGTTTGCACCTGTCCCCGGCCATTCTTCCATTCAAATAAAAGCAAGAGGTTGATTTGCATGGGCAGGCACAGACACATAACCTCTTGTGGAACTTTTTTTTTTTTTACCCAAAGAAGTTCAGTTCCAATCGTTCACAGCCGGCCCATGAGTGCTGTAATGCGCTTTCCTTTTGGCTCGCAGTATTATGCCAGCTGGACTCTGCCGGCTCTGAGATGGGACTGTGGGAGACGCCGTTCTGACTGTGGGAGGGAAGAGCATGCACCGGGCTGAGCTATGGCTGTGGATCCACCTTTACCCTTATTCCATCCAATGCCCTCCCCATCGCTAACAAACTCCCTCTGCTGGGCTTTACCTCTGGTGGCCCCCCACACAATTATTCCCCAATGCCACAACGTGGTCTTAATGGGTGTCCGTTACACAACATATGTCTGGCTGGGGAAGACAACACCCATTATTTGGATACGGGGGCCATTATTTGTCAATCAAACCCAGGGCCATAACAGAATGCTGTCTGCTTCGGCCCGACTTCTTTTTATCATCATTGGAAACTGTCAGGGCTCAAGAGCACTTTTATTGATTCCCCAGCTTATTTATTATCGTCAAAGTGCCACTGTTTACGTTTTTTCAAACTGTTGCTGAGCCTTTCGCAGCCATCAGAATAGACCTTGAAAGTTTGAAGTGTACAAAGCTTTAAGATTTCAGATGCAGCTGTCCAGTCATTATCGTAAATAACAAATTACTGATGTTATTAATGTGAAATTTGTGAAGTGTATCGTACATTCGGTGCTCTGTTTGGGGGGGGGGGGGTGTCCCTGTCATGCACGGTGCTTTTTTGGTTTCGCTCAATAAGGTAACAGGGAGGCACGGGAACGCGAACCGGCATTGCCTATAGGAAGCGCCGGCCCTACAACCACACACACACACACACGCACGCACCGCTGAAAGCCCACAAATCACAGCGAGCGAGTGGCCATGTTGATGACGACTCCCAGTTCTCTGGTGGGATCGTGGTGTACGCGCTTTTCTGCTTCCCTATATACAGTATATAATATACAGTATGTAAGCACTGAAAACAAGCATAATATCATTCATATTATTTTCTTTTAAATTGTGCTAAAAACCGAGAGAACTTGGTAGTAAATGTAGAAAACTGGGGGACTTTAGTGCTTTACAGATATCTGTCGGGACTCAGGACACACAGCTCGAAACGGATGCATCACAATAGGCTTATGTCAGACGGAGAAGTGGTTGCCCGTGACAACGGTCAGCGGTCATTATTCAGAAGTAACTGACCGCTGAGTGCCTCAAGAGTTGCGTATTCCACAGAGCCGTGGAATAAAATGGTGGGAATCCGACGTTATTTAACCCTCTTTCACTTTTGTGGACAATGTGTGGGTTTTTATGCACATGTCAATATCATATACTTTTCACATTAAATGTCACACACCAGACCTGTGTTACCACATGCAGCATTTGGAGGTACAGTAGTGTGAGCAGCAGACCCATACACATCACTTCTCAAAGTGATTTTGAAATCCGATTCTATCCAAGCCCAAATATTTTAGGAAAGAAAATGGAAGCAAGAGGCCATTTTGAATTATTCAGGCGGAATCTCTGTTGATTCCCTTATAGTTTTCGACCTCACAAAATAAATGAGACACACATTTGGTGCTGTGCCAGGCTGCACTGGAAAGGGTAGGAGGGTTAAACTTTGTGGAATTGTTGCCGCTAAACACACAAGAGTCACAGACACCAAGTGGTGTCTTTGGTTGTAATTTACATCACACCAGAAGGGTCAACAAGGCCGTTATAGGAGCTGGAAGCATCTGGATTGTCAACATTGATAGCCACAGAGGTGTCAAATTTGGGTTCTAACAGTAAAATTCCACTCTGGAATTGATGAGACAACCATGTGTATTTGCTATTTAGCAGTCTCACTAATCAGACTTCTTCAGACTTTTGAAAGGGTCTGATGGGAGTGGCGCGAAGATGTGTGTAAATGGGGCGTTTCACTTTCTTTCGCTGGGGGCGAGGATCTGTTAGCACGCATTACATGGAATGTGTCCCTACTGGCAACAACCTGGCCAACAACCGCATTTTACATATCACATACACATTACTGCTAATATTAGTTTCTCTGAGACCACTACACACAATACTTTAACATAATTATCATCTTCCCATGTTAGGCCTTCCCATGTTAGAAATTGTCATTGTCGTAGTTTCTCAGTAGTTTATTTTATATACTTATTTATTTACTATCGTATAGTAACGTATATACACATATACATATACACACATGCATATATATTTATTCACATGTTTACATACACACATATGACATATGACACATGCATATATATATAAATAAATATATATATATATATATATATATATACAAATACACACATACATATACAGTATATACACATATATACATACATATATATACATATATACATGTATATGAATTGTGCAATACCACGGCATGAGTGCGCGCTGCGTGTGCACTGCGTGTGCGCTGCGTGTGCGCTGCGTGTGCGCTGCGTGTGCGCTGTGTGTGCGGCGTCTCAGCGTCAAGCATCTCATCACCGTTCTCGTTCCCGCAGTCTGGCAGCACACTAGCGTTCACAAACTCTGAGACTTAACGGTGAGGGGCGCTACTTGCTTATTGACCAATTTGCTTAACGACTTTGTCTTAGGAACTTTCTATATCTCTCTCCATATATATACATATATATATTAAAGATTTGACCGGCAACGCTGACCTCTCTCGCTCTTGTTTTTGTATTGGGGCAGCTCAGGCGGCCCACAGAGCGACCAGCCCACCGGGGGTAAAATGTGACACATGACAATAGTGAAGCAACCCAAGATCCAAACGTTCGGCAGGGTGTAGTCGTGGTTTCTTGTGAATCTGCCGCATGTATGAAACAGTATGAAATACATCGCCGGGATATCAATGGAAGACATTGTGGGTCATGAGGTCTTCAAATTCCCATTTTGTCCACCTATAAATATAAAAGTGAAAAACCTTTGCCTCACGCCGCCTGGGTATACTTTTTCCCTCTTGCATTGAAATTTAAATTCTGTATCGGGTAACCTTGAAGAGGCATTCGGTAACAGAATGTTGTCGAATGCCAATGGATGGTTTGCTGCAAATGGAGGCAATAGCCACTAAAGGAAAACATCGGCATCTCTGAAACAGATATTGCATAATGCATTTACCGTCTTGAAAATTCAATGTAGGCCTCGCGTCAGAGGTCAGTTCTTTACATTACATTGTCTGGGTTTTCTTTTCCATATCAAATAGCAATGATGGCAGTGTTTCCTGACACAAGGAGGATGACTGGGGCTAAACATCTAATCAACCGCTGAGAGCTTTCAGACTCTGCATCCCTTTTTGTGGGAGAAGCTAATAAAACTGCGTCTCTTCAATATTTTATAGTCTGAAAAGTGAGTCTCAGTATTTCCAGGGTGTCTCAGAATTTCAGGGGGTTTCTTCCAGTTGTTTACACATCCCCGGTTTCCTTTTGCGAAGGACATACGTCAACGTTCGATTCATCCGGGACGCGAGTCATTTGTATTCACTTCATGTTCTTCGTGTCTGACGTCCCTCAGAACCGCAGATGTTACCGACAACGTGGTTGTTGTTCTGTTGCATCAGCATCAGCAAAGCAAATGTTCCTTTTCTTATCTTAACGTAAACCGATCAAAAAAAAAAAAACAAAAAAAAAACCCTGGCAAGACCGACGAGCCGACAGAAGAAACGAGAGAGTGAGAATCGAGGTCGACCTATGTTCTCCGTATCCCCCGTTTCCTTCCCTCTGGAAAAAAAAAAATTGAAATCGCTAAGAGATGATTAATACAGAACACACCGCACATTTCCACACTATCAAAGGGGTCCTCAGACTCAAGTGCTTTTACAACAGTAACATCAAAGAAGCGCTCAGTCGCTGATGTGGCACAACGCGCGGGGAAAAGGTGTGGAATATATTAAATATATTACATCAATATCCTCACATGCCACGAGTGAAGGAGCGTTTCCATACCGAAAGAAACAAAAAAAAACAGAAAACCGATGCCTTGTTTGATCTAGTTGGTGAAATATTAATTGGTTTATTGTTTTATTCATATGCTGTATATGGGATGTATTGTATGTAATAAAAAATGACGAGAAGTGTGTTTTCTCATAGAAAATGACTACCACTACTGTTTCCACTACTTTGATATTAATTCGCTTAGTTAGCAGCGGAACCCAGCAGGTTCATGCTCTCTACCGATACCAACGGCCGAGGCGTTGTCATGACAACATAATTTCCTGTGATTTTTCCTGGATAACATTATTATTCCTGCTGCAAATCCAACATCCTGCTTTATATTAGGGGAAGCAAACCAAGCACTTCGATAAGTACTGGAATACATTCTTAATTTTATTAATTATATTTTAAATATTTTTTTAGGTGCATTGTATAGTGCCAGATTGTTATATTTGTTGACATTATTAGGTTCATTGTATATCGTCAAAAATGTATTTTTTCAGTACATTCTGAGTTTTAGTTGAGTTTTGGGTTAGTTAAGTTTGAGTTGGCATTTTTCTAGTTTTTCTATATTTGGCTAGCTCTTTGGTTTACTGTGTATTGTCATTTTTCTATCTTCAAGTCTATCTTCCAATCTATCTATCTATCTATCTGTCTGTCTATCTATCTATCTATCTATCTATCTATCTATCTATCTATCTATCTATCTATCTATCTATCTATCTATCTATCTATCTATCTATCTATCTATCTATCTATCTGTCTATCTATCTATCTATATCTATCTATCTATCTATCTATCTATCTATCTATCTATCTATCTATCTATCTATCTATCTATCTATCTATCTATCTATCTATCTATCTATCTATCTATCTATCCAATGAAACAGGTCAGACATGTCCAATCAGATCACAATAAACTTTATTGGATCAGGTAGTCATTGATAGTTATATTTAAGCTAGGGTTGTCAGAGTTATAATGCGTAATTGCGATACATGTTGAAAATGTGTGATGAAGATCACTTTGTGTTTCTGTTCTCAGTAATCAAATATAGTATGGCTATAATTCAGTCAACTGCTTTTTGAGTAGAAAAATATTTCTGTATGGTCAAGGTCATGGTTTGATTATTTGTGATTACTTACATAAATGTCATGCAATTAATCGTGATTAATTATTCAAATTTTTTTACAGCCGTAATTTAGTTAAGAATCAGTGTTGACTCAAAACATTCATTACATATAACGGCAATTAACACATTTGATTGGGGAAAGAGTGACGATAATTTTCTGGAGGTGCATAGTGCTGAAGAACACCCAATTACATGAGTGTGTGAATAGGGTCAGTCATTTAATTTCAAATTTCAGGTATGTTTTAAGTCCTCTGTTCATTAAAAATATTTATATATAGTCTGTGTGTAATCATCAATTCTTCTCCAAGAGGAGTACAATCACCACAAGCGAAACAACAACAACAAGGAATTGACAAAGCGTAGTTAAAGCAACAGGAATTTGAATTACGGCACATGGAGTCTTCCTCTAAGGGAAAAGAAAAGTGAAAGTAGTAATCAGGAGAGTGTTTGGAACAAAAGTGCATGGAGTTACAAATGGCGGTGCTTCGGAAATAAGCAGCCCAAGGAAGGAACATAGTGGGTCGTACTGCGACCATGCAGCCTATCCCGCTGCATGTCCAACTGAACCGCTACAAGACTCCTCCTGTGGTATGACCCGTTACGGTATTACCTATTACCTGAATCATTTTTGACATAGAGGCTGATCAATCTCATTGTGTTTTCTGATTGACATTATCCAAATACCACCAATTGGTATTTATGGCACACACACACACACACACACACACACACATAAACACACACATTTCTTCTAAGAAGGTTTGAACTCCCTTGCTGACGCAGTTTGCTTCCACACACTGCACACCATACACACACATCAAATCTCTCCTCTCTGATCTTAAGCTTCCTGCCTGCTCCTGGTAAATGACGGAGGGCCCCGCCGCCTCCTCCTCTGCAGAGTAGATTAGCTGCTGCCCCCCCCTCTCCCCAAGGGTACTGGCGTAGACGCCGGAAAAAAGCAAAGACCTAATTATCCTCCGCTGCACCTCAGTCGTCTTTGGCTGTAAACAATGCAATCAGGAAGGCAGCAATGTGGAACGCGTCGCAGGGCCCTCTGTCACACACTCTCAGGTGAGCGGGTGCCTGTCAACAGGAGGAAGAAAAAAATGACTAGATGGAGCCATGGGTAGGAAGACAGACATTTGAGTTGATGGTTGTTGTGTTTTTCACGATCACAATAAAAAAAAATTGAATTTTGACAGCCTTTGAGAGTAATCGTTCATCTTTAAATTGTCATTGATACATAGTTTATGTACTGATTTAATTTATATAGAATTATTTAATTATATATACATATATATATATTTATATAGAGAGAGAGAGAGAAAGAGAGAGAGGGTGGGCATTGTTGACACAGGTTTCTTATTTATTTTTGTGTTTGTTTCTTGATAATCTTTTGTTTTATTGTATACTACTCCATCTATCTGCCTATCCATCTTTCCATGTATGTATGTATGTATGTATGTATGTATGTATGTATGTATCTATCTATCTATCTATCTATCTATCTATCTATCTATCTATCTATCTATCTATCTACCTGTCTGTCCCATACCACCCCCTTAGGCTGGATTTTGGAGTTTAAAATACCAACAAGGATCACTAGGTGGAAGAAGGCCGAGATGACGGATACTCCCTTTTTTTAAATTATTCATATAGACATGGTACTCCATCATCATTGGCCAGCAATGTTTTTTGATATAGACATTGTTAACATAGTTAGTCATAGTTAGTCGAGCCCTAACCTATAGAATATTATGCATTGCTTGCACCATATAAAAACAATACCATATTATATAAGCCAAATTAGTCTTCAACAAAACACGTCTTATTTGTTTATGTGGGAAGTTTATTTTACCGTCTGCCATGGCCCCTTCTTCAACTGTAACTCAACTCAGCAATACCAACGGGTTTACTCTCTTTACTCTAGAGTCTGCACCTTAATTGTCGCCTTTTCATGGATTCAGTTGGAGGGCTCTATGGGACGAGTGCTCTATGGCACTGTTTCTCAAATGGGGGTCAGCGTACCCCTAGGGGTACTTTGGAGTACTGCAGGGGGTACGTGAGATTTAAAAAAAAAATGTTAATTAAAAAAATATCAGTTATGCATAATTACTAAAATAATTATACTATAATGAATTTTAAAAAATGTAAGTTGGATGAACCACATTATATATTCATATTTCTATTTTCAATGTAGTCGTTAACTGCTGTATGGGGGTGCGGTGCTGAAAGGACAGCACAGACACGGTCTGTTGTAACGGCGGTGATTTAGTGTGGACAATAAATAGCCTATCTGGGAAAATAACCTTACATTTTGTTGCGAAACTGTGTCGAAACTGTGTCATTCGCATTCCTAGTATAAACTAGGGGCCAGTGTGACTCCCAGTGTGACTTTCTGTGTCGCTCCGCTTGCTCATCTCCACCTCTGCCAAATAGCGCTTGTGATCTCCTGGTTCCCGTGCCCCATTCAAAAAACAAATAAAGACGGTGTGTCTTTATGTGACATGTATTTCATTGTGGTCCGTTTACTTATTAAAAAAAGAAAATAATTTAAATAAAATAAATTACGGTGCGTAACCGGGACACTCCCAGTCACTCTCTGACCCTTACTTGTATTGTGTATTGTATGTGTATATATTCAATTGAACATTATTTGGAGATCGTATCGCAAGTACTCAAGCCTAGAAATAACTAATAATAATTGGACACACACAAAAAAAAAAAATCCCCCATATGTTTAATTGACTGTCGGCGCAGAAGCCCTTGAACGCAGTTAGTGATGATAACTAAACAATGATTATTGTGTTTATATTTTGTATCATACATCACCAGCAAAAAAAAAGAAATACAGAACAATTTACCGGTGTATATATACTATTAAACATTTTAGTTTTTGTCAATTTCAAGTGTTCAGTTTCAGTGTTTTTAAGGTTGTTGTTTGATTAATAAGACACTGGTGGCAGAGCTTATTATTGTATCTCTTTCTCTATAAAGGCTTTTTTTTTTATTTCTATTTTTTTTACCAAAAATGTTTTGTGCGAGGGGTACAGTACTTGGCTGAAAGAATATTTCAAAGGGGGTACATTATTGAAAAAAGGTTTGAGAAATGCTCTTGAGAGACACTTTTCTTTGTCATGGGGACAGATTGGTCCCAGGGGCAATCTTATCAACTTTACAAAATCACAAGAGCCAACAAAAGCTTGGAAAGCCACGTTAGAAACATTTACACATTTGTCCTATCACTTTAAAGTGGTAATCTGTAACATTATTTTGTTAAAAAAAAAATGTGATAATTTTTTACCTGGCACTTTTTTTTGGGAACAGACATTCTATGTATTTCAGTTATGCATGGGCACCTCTATATGCTGTTTCCATTGGCAGGGTCCGCCTTTCCTGGCAATAATGCAAAGATTGCATAATCCACTGATGATCTTATGGATAACACTTTAAACTTGGAGGTCCTTGAATTGAACTTTGATGTCCTAATTACGGCAAGTATTTCTGTACTTCACAACAACTTAATTCTTTCGATTTTCAATTGATTTTCAATAGCAGTGAAAAAAAACAGCCACTGCAGCATGTCCAGTAGATTCCTGAAGGAATGCAAGTGTACAGCTACGTGATGAATGGACTATTTTATACGGACCAATAAGAGGATAAATGATCTGGCATAACAGGCCACCACAGGGTCACCGGTAGGTCAAGAAAAGAAACGCTTAATCCTACAGCTGCGATCGAACCGTAACCAGCTAATTATGGACTCAATTAGAAAAGATGTTGTCCTTCAGTTATCAGGAAAGAATATTACAGCCGGTGGCAGTAAAATGGCCGGATCAGAGTGAAGGAGCAGACGTAGGGCCACCATAACCAGGGGGTTAATGTAGCACATGGCTCAGCATGAATGGGATTTTATTAAATATCTATCGACAAGATCCGTGATAGTTTACTGGTCGTTTTCATTTTATTTTCATGGACCTATATTGTACAGTAAGAAACATTTAATTTCAAAAAGAAATGCTACTGTCTGTGAAGTTCAATCTAGAGGTAATTAAACAAAGAATATAGTGAATTATTCAAGTGTCAGTTCTGAGAATAGTGCTGTTCAAAGAAAAAAAGAAATTAATCTTGAGTTTTAATGGAATGGTAAACTCCTTTGGGATGCCAAATGTGTTTATCTGTTTCTATTGACACAGCTTTGTTTGCCAGGTCTTGAAAATTCATACGACACTCTATGATCATTTTTGTGAATCCGATGACTCCCCAAAGCATTAAAAGACAGCTAAGATCTCATCACATTGATTAGGCCATTTACATGTAAAACTCCCTCTTTTTTCAGGTGACAATAGGTTTAAATTTGGAGAATTTTCTCCTTTTGTAACCGTACAGCTTTTCTTCAACAGAACTCTTGTTCTAATTACCGTCCAACAGATGTGACCACTTAAGGGAATTGAGTTTCACAATTAGCGGTCAAATCTTAGTTATCGGGTACTTAAGTATACTTGTTTTTGTCTGGGTTTTAACAGAAGGAACAGGCCCATGTGAGTCAGAGACAGGTTTCTTCTGCTCCTCCGAGCCCCCAGGAGCCCCCAGGTGCTGTTGAACCTATTATCATCGCTGTATCTTAGAATATCATGGAACTGTCTCCTCCCTGTTGACCAACTTTTGCCTTCCCTGCAGTAACGGTAGGTATTCTTGGGCCCAACGTACAAGTCACCTATCGCATCGTATTTGTATATTTGTAAATCTTCAATATCTGACTTTTCTGTTTTGTATTTTTGACTATTCCTACAGTATATAACATTTCATTTTTAATAGCATTTTTTTATTTATCTTATTTTATTCTATTTTTGTTCTCTTTTTTCAGACTGTTAAGCTTTTAATTTTTAAATGCTTATGGTCTGTACTGCAGTGCACCAAACATCACCAGAAGAAATTCCTTGTGTATGTAAATGTACCTGGCAAAATAAAACAGATTGTGATTCTGATTCAATGTACTGGACGTGTCTTCAATGGCATCTGCTGGACAGATCAGACCTTTCAACGGTACCTGGGGGTAGCAGGGATTTGGCTTTGTCTCAGGAGAATGCGATTAGGTGTCAAATACCGTTTTTACACCAAAAAAAAAGACAGTAGGAGAGGAGACAAGAACTTAAACAAACAACGACATAAAACTTTCAAACTTGGAAAAGAAATCACTCAACACCCAGCGAGACTTCCCTTCATGCCTACAAAAGCGTCGTTCAAATCGTACATGAACGACCAAACAGTACAGTAGAAGCAGCATGGAGTTTCAATGCCCGTATCCCAAGCACCGGCAGTGCCCGATGAGCGGTGCACGCACTGGTCCTTTGGCGGCGGGGAGCTGAGATGCTCCTTCGGTTCTGGTCCCCCATGCGGGAAGAATGTCTGAACTAACTTCTGAATATGTCGAGTCACACTGAATATGTGAATATGTATATGATGTGTATATGAAATGATTGAATGTCGCACGGATATTCCTCTCTATTTACACACCAATGTCCGGAACTTTGCATGGTGCCGGTAAAGGGGCCAATATTAACGGTTCGACCCGGGTGTCCTGTTCACTTCAGACCCGATTGGAGCTGGAGCAATTTGACCTCTTTCTCCGGGCAGAGCCATATTTTTCTGTTACCTTATTCCAAAATCCTCCTGGAGATTAACTTATTTGAAGCAGCATTTGCATTCGCTTTTATCCATCGTTGGAGAAGAACGTATTTTTTTTTTCATCATGACCTGTATATGATAAAGTATGAGGGGGGGATAAATGCATGTATTTGGATCGAAAAACTGCATTGGTTATTGTTTGGTTCGTTCAGGCAGAGAGCTGTCAACCCACAGCTCTCAAGGCTCCGTTCTTCAATATTGGCTCCAACATGTAAATGCTCCTTGACCTTTTACACTAGATAAACACAAGATTATAGAGTTGTCATTTACTCTGAGACAATTTTGGCTGAAATGGATTTTGGCCATTTCTGCCTTTAAGCCATTCAGGGTTTATACTTATCCTTTGTCAATTCAGATATGTTTTTACTATTGTGACTTATTTCTTCTAGGAAAATGTATGAGGGTTGTTAATGGTACACTGTATGGATTATTTTCTTTGCCAGAGTTCGCAAAGTCATTTTTAACTTGAGAAACCAGGCCCTCATTTTTTTCTCTTACTCTCTCAGTATAATAATAGTGTTAATAATAATAATAATAATAATAATAATAATAATAATAATAATAATAACGGCCTTAATTTATTTAGCGTCTTTCAAGGGACCCAAGGTCGCTTAACACACACAGTCACATAATATGTAATACATTTGTGGGGTCGTGTTTTTCTTTAGAAAGAAGTTCTGAATAAAAATAATTGTTTTCAGACCCCTGTGTCACACAGGGAGAGTGAATGTCAATCCATGGCCTGAACTGGCCAATCTATCCATTTACTTTCAGTGGAAAGTAAGTCCTATGTCCATCATTTACACTCCACTCCCTTGATGCCAAGTCCCCTAGATACATCATCTGCAGGATTCAACTCTCCACATACCTCCACTGCTTCACATTGGTATTTTCACTTTTTACACACACTATTGAGGATGAAAGTGTGAAATCTGGTACGCTCATCTCCACTGTAATTCAAGGCTGATTGACTGGCTGTCTGTCCAAAAAAACTGGATCATCCATTTTTTATTGGAGCTCTCATCTGAGCAACCTGTCCATTTTAACAAACAACACGGCAGCTGTTAGCTCCAGCCTTGGGCTGATGATATGCTTTAAAGGAGCCACTCTGGATTTGCCCATTATAAAAGCCAGGCAGACTTCATTTGTTTTGATGGTCAATTGAATGCAGCTAACTATGCCGTAGTAAATTAGCTGTTGGATACCCCCTGTCCATGCTCATTAGTTGGCGGCTTCTCACATGGACATGTGTCTGCCCTCTGGTGTGCCGCTGAAGAAAATGTTTTTATTATTTATAGTTTTCGATTCTGGGACTTATTGAAATGATTGGAAGGAATACTGGAATTGCAGGGGATCTCTGTCAAACACAGCAATGTCCTTTTGGAGAAGTGAAGACCGAGTTCCCATTATTGAGTCCAATGTTGTCCTATTGTGAGTTTGAGGGGAGTCGTGTTGTTGAATTGATTTGCCAGTTTGAGTGTGTGGGTCAAGTTGAACTTACACACATACTTTCAGCAGGTGTTTGGGTTTTATCAGAATGTTCCAGGTCTGTATGTTGATACATTTATTCAACAGATGAGGGCTTGGAAAATACGTACATCAAGATTTTTCTTCACAATGCTGTTGTTTCTCTTGATGCCTCTTCCTTAACCAGTTCTCCTTTAAAAAGGTGTCTACATATCAATTTAGCAAATGTGGTTAACAAGGGCTTGCGAAAAGAAAATCCATATCATATATGACTGCCATGCTAGAGTAGAGGAGTAACATCCTTGTTGTCTATTGCAGTCTGCCGTGACTTTAGTGCTCCCCTGAGCACTTTATCCTTCAGCAACACGCATGCCAAAGTGTGTGGAAAAGGAGGTTGACAATTTAATTTAAAGGTGGGTGTGGCGATCCTAAGAGAAAACAAGCCAAACGTCAATGTATGAAAGTCAAAGCAGCGACATTCACACAACACCAGGGCGAAACCCAACTACCCCAGTGTGTCATCATCGGCCACCGACCAATACCCATTACGGCTTCTGGACAGTTATTTTTGTGGCATTGGAAAAACATTTCTTTGAATTATTAATAGAAGAGAAGGCAGTGGCATTTCATTCCAAGCCCATGTTCATATCTCATCTCATTCCACATGCTGCTCCACTAAGCACTCAGGTAGTAGTTGTAAGCTGGGGTAAAGGCTGGTGTAGCTGAATCCTTTCCTTATCCCTTGATAAGAGCGCTTCCACCTCTTCTGCCCATTGTTTCATTAGCTAAGTCTTTAGAAATGACCACCTTCTGACCACACACCTACCTTTTTTTCTATTTTATTGTCAAGGTCCTACTCTAATGACCATTTGGTGGCTATAAGACGCTAGTTGTTCTATCAGTCATGCGACTCAGGTGCAACTTGTGACTTTCTTAAAAAGGGATATCCGGTCGTCCACTCTGCATGCCCTCTTCAACTCACACATTTAACTGGTATTGAATGACATTCGACATACCCTAAAATCCATCATGTGCCGGACAAGGCCATGCTGTAAAATAGACGTTACTAGTTTTGCTGCCTTTAACTCCCCAATGGACAAAGATTTAAGCAGAGGGACAATAATGAGCTGTTCATTATTTACAGACGACGAAGTAAGTTATTCAGACGAACGTCTATGATTTTAGTAAAGTGAAGAATTTGCCGCAGAAGTGCCCATCAGAGAGTCTTGTCATACAGAGGGAAGGCCAAACACGCGACTTGGGTTCATGGAAGTGCTGACTATCGAGGATGCCGACTTTTTTTCTCCTCAAAACGTTGGTACCAATATCTTGAGCGGGGGAGTGCATCATTTTTGACAGAAACCTGACATACCAGTAAGCCTTAAGTGCTGCTCTGTGCTTTTCGGGGGGCTTTGCATGCTCAATGACTCCTTGGGGTCTCGGCACTAAAAGCCATTAGCGCTCCCAGTGGCGTAAAACTTGCATGAATCTATAAATTTTTAAGGGCCGCGGATTGAATTTGTACTCCCTGATAAAGGTTTTTATTTATTTATTTATTTATTTATTTATTCCGCTATGGAAAGAACGGCACTGCAATGGAGTTGCTAACACCAGAGTCCCTGTCGTTTTATTAAAGCGGCGAGAGAGAAACATGAAAACTTCACTCTCCGAGGACATATTATTCCGGCGCTACAAAAGCTGCCTCAATGGATGTATCTTTGGCGAGGAAACGGAATCCGTCCGATGTAACCACTTGAAATATTTACATGACACATTTTGATTTGCGTGGCATAAAAGGCAAGAAGGGTTATGGTGGGGCGAAAAATGAAAATAAAAATGTATGTTTTTGAACACCTGCTCACAGTTATGGCAATTAAATTAATGAAACCCTGCCGAGCATTGTCTTCACTTACCACCCTGTGAGAAATCCCATCTACTCATAAAACATGAATCCTTATGGGACAAAAAAATTGCTGTTTTTTCCATGCTATTCTCTCTCTCTATCTATCAGGTGGGCGCCTTTAAAGGTTACTCCTCGGATCAGAGCCAGGTGGGGTGTTTGTGCCAAGCAGTGAAGGACGGCGGGAGGGGCAGACAAATTGGGGGGTGGGAATCCAATCGCCCGGCACAAGGGCGAGTTATCTGACCAAGGTGCCGTGAGTGGGGGCGTCTTCAGCCGCTAATTGATAAGAGCGTTCTATCTTTAGTAAGCAGCGGTGTTTGGCTCGGAACATCAAAAACCTTGGCTGCAGCTGAAAGGCTTGTTGCATCCCCCCGGCTTCACCACCCTCCACCGCCACCACATTGGTCACCTTGCTAGGGGGTCAGTCCTCCACTTTCCTACATGTAACTTCTCTATTTTTATATTTTTGTTTTTTTTTCCCCCACCTACATGGCTACTGCCGCATCTTTTTTTGTGGCATTGAGAAGCAGACTGTATGTGTACACACTTTATATACGGACAATGTGCTGTATATAAAAATAAAATAAAATAAAAATAAATAAATAAATAAATAAATAAATAAATAAATAATAATAATAATAATATTAATTATTATTATTATTATTATTATTATTATTATTATTATTATTGTTATTATTATTAATAATAATAATAATGATAATCATTTTTCATGCTTTAAAAATTTCCTAGTCAAGCAACAAAGGAAGGAGGTTAATTGTCCATTTTTCTATTTGTCCCCAAATCGTATTTGATTATTTGCATTTGATTAAATGCATATCTATGGTCAGCTGAACTTCCGACAGATACCTTCAGCATTTTTTATATGAGAATTCAAGACTTGAAGACTTTCATATAAATAGAGAGATAGAGAGATAGATAGATAGATAGATAGATAGATAGATAGATAGATAGATAGATAGATAGATAGATAGATAGATAGATAGATAGATAGATAGATAGATAGATAGATAGATAGATAGATAGATAGATAGATAGATAGCCTTATTTACTTATACGGTATATGAAGAAATGTTTAAATCCACACAATAAAAACACGATAGATATCCTAATAGACATTTTCAATATAAAAATACACAATAAACGTGAATAAACACAAAAATATTTTGGGTAAACAAAAGAGATCTCAAGGTACACTAAGCACGTTTGCACGCACACTAATGCTCAGATTAGCGGCAATAATCAGGTTATGGCAATAATTTGATAGAGGCCTTTACATGCATAGCATTAGGGTGATTACGGCAGCAGCCCCAGCAGTCTGGGTTCCTCAGCTTAGTGGAAGTCAAAGCTCTGCATGGTTTCAGTGTGCTGTTCCAGCTATTGTGCATGTTTTCAGACTGCAGAACACAAACACTCTCCTTTGACTCCTTTTTGTTGTTGTCACAGGTGACGGTAGTAAGCTCTTTTGAGGAATGACTTTTTTTTCCCCCCATCATCATTCCTGTTCCCTTTCTGACTCTACAGAGGTTAGGGACCGGACCTGTTAGCAGAGAGGTCAAGACAAGGACAGAGGAGGTTTTTGGGGGGCTCAATCGTGGGAAGAAGAGCATCTAACTGTGCAACTAGCTGTGTGGTGTGTGAAGGCGTCAGTGATCAGAGTGCAGTCAGCGATGGAAATATTAATTTCTACATGAATTATCCATTTCCATTAAATTAGTCCTTCCTGAGTCAATGGAGTAACCCTTGAATCACAGAGCTGTCTCTGGGTGCAAGGATAGCAATAGTTATTTCTAAACCTGATGTACAACATCATTCTATTTGAGTTGAGAAACACATTTTATTTTAAATCAGTAGATGAGATAACGACATTGTGAATGCAACATTTCAAAAACATTAGTAGCACAGATCAGTAAACACAAGACACTAATTAACAGTGCAATGTATTTACAGGGTAATATTGGTGTTTTATAAATTTTAAATCAAAAAGGAAAGGTGCAAAAAAACAACTACAAGCAGATACCTGAATTGTGTTATATCACATGTATGTTATCTAATTTTTACATAAAACAAATGTTCTAAGCAAAGGACTGGTGTTAAATAACTTGTGCTGTTCTATTTGCCGGCAAAATTAGGAAATTCTTTTAGCGTGTAATTAAAAATATAACAACTTGATCACATGAGTCCTTAGTGTGAGTATCTATACAATATTTGCATTTGCATGTTTGGCCCTTGGTGTGTCTGGTTAAAAGAAAAGAAAATAGTACATAGAAAACTCATATGGAGGCTGCTGTATTTTCCAAATTCCACATTTCCATCTCTTCCAATGAGGTGTTTAGTTTCATTTTAGCTTCTGGACCCATACTTATTTTCCTGTGGCTTTCAAATCCAGGGTGACTACATTTTGAAACCCCCAAACTGGGAGACTAGACATAGATTGCTCATGCTATGGGCCAACCCTGATCTGAGAGAGTGTTCTCGTTAAGCTCTGTGCCTAAAAGCACACAATTCAAAACAAGCGAGTGGGAGTGTTAACGATGACGATTTTCGTGCACACTCTTTTCTGCTTGCCTGTATATATATGTGTGTGTGTGTGTGTAAGCTCAATTAAAATATTAATATAATTAAGTAATAATTAATATTTAAAGAGGAGAATCCGAGCTTCGAAACAAGGTGTCACTTGTGCAAATCAAGCAAATATTTTTAAAGCTATGACTTGTTATGACAAGGGTGTGGCAAACTGTGATTCTGAGATAATCATCTCCAAAGTTGTACCCACACCATGGCTTCATTCTGCTCCCAGAATGCAAATGTGGTTGCAAACAAACAAAGCCTCATGGCTACTTAACATAATGCTGAATGGGCCAATCACAAACAGCACTGGACAGATTAACAACACACAACAGTTTTTGTTTTCAAAAAAACTTTTTTTTAACAATAAGAATATACATATTTTATAAAAGTGGAATTATTTAATTTTATTTTGAATCACCAACCTCAACGGACTTCATCACGTCATCAACTTCTTCTGTTGTAACAACAGCATGTTCTTGAAAATATTCCGTTTCATCGTGACATTCAGGTTGAAATCAGCTGTTTGAAATGTTCTCCAAGTCCAGGATAAAGTCGCTGTTCAGCCGCTTCTCATAATCCATAACAACGCAAAGTTTTGACGGACAAGTGAAACCTGATCCTCGTCTTTTTTCTGCCCCCTCCACAATGATGTCTGTGTGTGTGTGTGTAAAATTAGTACGAGTTAAAGGTTGAACTCTATCAAAATGGTTTCACATTGTGACTTTACATCATATGGAATATGGATGAATGATCTTCACCTGGAGGCTCGCCTTAAAGGAAACGATCGGTCGGCGTTGTTCAGCAGTGTTCAGCATCTCGGTAAGTGAATTGCATTTCCCCATGTAATCTAACGGGAATATCTGACTCCATATTTTAACATTTTTCTGCTATTTATAAATCAAACTCGGTTTTGAAAATACGTTGAGAGATAAAAAAAAACACAAAGGAAGACAAATCTGGAAAAATCAAATTTTCCTTTTCAACTTATTTGGCTGCTCCTGGCGATTTTAGAAATGCGCGATATGGCGGTTTTTTCTGCGGTGGGTCACAAATATATATATATATATATATATATATATATATATATATATATTCTTTTTTTTATATATATACAAAATGACCTACGGAGGTTGTCAGACACAATATTGACAGACTGTACATTTTTTTGTGTTGTCTGCACTTCTAAACTTCTAAATAATTCCTTTACTTTTATAAAACATGCATATTCTTACTGCTAAATAAAAGCTTTTTCAAAAACAAAGATGTTGTGTGTTGATCACCGGGTTCAATATTCTCTATAAACACAAGAACAATGCAGAGATTTCCCCATTCAGCAGGGAGTCAAGTGTGTGGCAAGTAGCTATGTGGCTTTGTTGGTCCTCCAGGCCATTTGCATTCTGGGAGCTGGCTGAATAGGTGTAGGGGAAACTTTGAGGGTGATTATCTCAGAAACATAGTTTGCCACACCCTTGTCATTAACAAGCCATAGCTTTAAAAATATTTGCTTGATTTGCACAAGTGACGTCTTGTTTTAAAGCTCTGATTCTTCACTTTCAAATTCTTCAAAAAATGTCAAAAGGTACCAAATGTACCTAAAATACATAGTGGGTCACATATGTGAGTGACGTCTTGTGAAACATGGTATTGACAATAGGTGTGACATGTTAATGTTAAGTAGTTGAGTAAACAGAAACCTTGTTTTGGTTCCCATTCCCTTCACTGCTGAATATTATTCACAACTGTTTTCTTTGAATGTTTGTTGTCCAAAAAAAACGAATGCAAAAAATAGAATACTATAAATATGTTTATGTTTTTAACTTGCTGAAGACTTAGTTGCACAGGCTGATAAATCAACTTGGTTTGTTTCAATACATGTGTTTGCTGTAGTCCCAATTAAAACCCTTAAGTTAAGAGGGCCATTAGTCTGTCTGCAGGTTGGACTGAAAAATATTGTTTTCAGTGCATACAGATCTGGTGTCTTTCGAACCACTCTAGCGTTTTAGCGTGTGTTGCTCTTTCATTTCCAGTATTGTTCTAGATGTAACTTAGTATTTTGAATTCATTTTTCACATTACTGACCTTCACTTTTTCAAATGATATAGTCAAATTCGGTTTCACTTACTTTTATTTATGTAAATCCCATTGATGCTTCCATCTGTATGAAGTGTGCTGTACAAATATACCCTTTACATCTTCCTTTCATCGTTGATCATGTCGGCCACTTAGCCCAGTGCAAATACCTTGAAGTGTAAGCCAGGAGGGATAATTCAGCCGAATGCACATAAAGTGAGAGGTGACTGAGCCTTCCTTACGCTTCAATTGTTTGTGTTTTGATGCAGAACATTTCTTTGGAACTTGAATGGTTTACTTACTCTGAGGATGTGTGCTAGAGCCCGGCAATGTTCTTACGGCCGGAACATCTGACCTTGATGTGGCACAAAAAAACCCTCCCTGTTAGCGCATATAATGGAGTTTAAAAGAGCTTGAGCAATTTTACTCGCTATATTTTTTAGAAAAAGCTAGGGTCAGGTCCTCTGCCTTCTGCCATTGGATGTCATTCACCTCTGGCTCCCAAGGCAACTGTGTCACAGTCTTAAGAGTCTAAAATACCCCTCTGGAGTGGTTTTGGTCAACTTAATTTTTATCAAGTTACTTAAATTTAGATTCCCTACATGCTACAGATGTGTCAAGGTACTCAAGGTTTCTTCTTTTTTTCCCCAAAGGGTTTTCTGGGAGTTTCTGCCCGGATGAGGGTTCAGACTAGGGGAAGTTGTTTATTTCTATGTGAAATGTGGGTCTGTGAAGCCCTTTGAGACTGTATCGAGATTAAAGGCTATAAACTGTAAATAAATTCGAATTGACGTGACTAACAAACTGTTGGGGAATTCTATCTGGTCTAGGGTGTTGATAAAGTGCCGAGAAGACCTTTTGGACCTTGGAGGTTTTTCCAAGCAATGGGTGAAGCAGTTTTCCGTGAACTGAGAAGGGACTTTACGAGTACAATTTTAGGACTTGTGGACAATTTCACTGAATTGTCTGTGAGACACTTCAGTCAAGTCTTCAGTCTTTTCAAGTTTGATGTCCAAGCTTTAGCTTAGAAACAGTTTAGAGGCATTTATTGTACTGTCAGAACCTGCTCTTTTTTGTCCATGTGCATCAAATGTCACTTACCATCGTTGTTCTTCACACAGTGACCACAGAAGCCGCTGCTTAAAGTGGAAAAAGTTGAAAGTGGAAGTCGGTGGAATTGTATGAAGTTCAGAAATATGTATGTTAATGTTCCACAAACCTTATATGTCAATTATTTGTGTGTAGAGCTAGGTATATGGTATAATGCTTTAAACCAGTGTTTCCCAAACTTTTTCTGGGGATACTACTTGTTAAAAATGACAAACCATCTGGCCATAGGCCTCATTGTGAGAAGAGCAAATTTGTGCATAAATGAACGTTCCTGACCATTTTTACTGCCATTTCCGCATCACCTCACTTTATATTATCTTAAAAAGGTAAACCAGCCATTTTGAAGAGATATACATTTTGATAAATCACAATTTCAGTTTATGCACATGTACTGAAAACAAATACACATGTTAAATACTTGATAAATGAGAACAAATAAATGCATTTAGGCGGAGTTACCAGGCAATCTCATTGTTTTTATTCATTCTCGTCAGTAAAACAAACTGCATGTACGCTAGCCTTTCATATTAGATTCAATGTTATGAGTAAAATTATCAGAACAATACGAAATTAGGTACTATTTTTTTTTTTTTTACCTGTGCTGTCAGCATGCAGGGCATACAACAGAGAGTATTTGTATGCTATTGCATCTCAGACAGAATTAGTCTACAAGTGGACATTGAGTTCTCAACCTGCAATGCAACTCTCTATTAATTCTTAAATCATCAAGAACTGCTGCAATAACTCTGTTCTGTGGATGACCTATAAGATGACAAAAGCACAGTTTTTCGTTATACAGAACCACCACTAATCCCCCTCTTTGGAGAACTATTTTTACCATGTTTGGGTCTATAAACAACTGATCACTACTCCAAGAGGGGAACATTCACCACGGATGAGACAATTAAACACAGAACCAAACAACATTTACACAGAAACATAAACATTGGACGACAACATGTATTGAAAAACAGAGTTAATCAGGTCCAGGAAAACTGGAACAACAACTGGGCACGTGGCCTCTTCCTGTCATAGTTATGGCAGCAAATGGGGTGCGAAGCAGGTGTGGTGGTGTGTGTGTGTGTGTGTGTGTGAGATGGGACCACCTGTATGTGTGTGTGTGTGTGTGTGTGTGTGTGTGTGTGTGTGTGTGTGTGTGTGTGTGTGTGTGTGTGTGTGTGTGTGTGTGTGTGTGTAAGGTGTCCACCGGTGAGTGTACAGGACTTATCCCAATTGGTTCTGGTGTATAAGGCCGGTATTATGTCGTGGTGCCTCCAAGTGTCTACCTAGACACCCCACAGCTGCACGAAAGCACCCAGTCCTTCAGCCACAGAAGACCCCCGGGCCCCCAGGGAAGATGGAAGCCCGTGGAGCAGCCCCCACGCCTGGCCCCGAAGAGCATGACCCAGTCCCAGAGAGAACGAGGAGACCCCAAACTCCAGGTGTGCACACATACAACCCACCCCAAAGTGCAGGCACAAGATGCAGCAGAACCCGGGCCTCGGCGCAAGGCATGGACCGCAGGCCCGGATCCAGGCCCCGTGATGACAGACCCACACCCCACCCGAACCGCCTGCCTCAAAGGCGAGCCAGCTGGACCCACATGCCCATCCATGCCTTGCGCAAGGGCAAGGCCCGCCACACTGCAGCCGACCAGATGCCCCGCCCTGACGCGAGCGACAAGTGCCCATCCACATAGCAGAGTATGGTCAGTGTGGGGCACCCGGATGTTTTTATTATATCCTGAACAAAAGGCTAGCTGGCCAGAAGTATTGATAATAATTACAATAATAATAATTATAATAATAATAATGATAATGGTGGTGGTGGTGGTGGTTTCAAGGGCAGGAGGAATGGTGTTCCGTTCTCCTGGTGGCCTGACAAGCCCGTGCGACAGTCATTAAAAAAGCTTGCTGCCCGGGCCACGGGAAAAGGAGCCCTGCTGTTGTCTGCAGCTGGTGCTTGACCGCGACCCTTGGTCCGCCACAATAGGCCTACTTGCTTCTTAATATTGCATTCCAGTCCGGTGTACATGAGGACAGTGCAACCTGCATATGGGGTGCAGCGTTGAGTCTATTTATGCGTTTTGTCTTCATTTTTGTGAGAAAATCTTACTCCCCACTTGTATGTAGTTGTGAAAGGGAGGAGCAAAATGCTTGCCTTTCTAAGCACAGTATATTCAGATGAGATGCTTATCCAGAATGTTGTGATATTGTGAAAGATAATGTAGTGCACTCATGCCTTCTTCTCAGCGTGGGATCGCTGCTCAGTTTTAACAGCTCTGTTTCTTCAGCGGGAGTTAGTCCCATATCCACGAATGACACTGTGATTTAAAATTCAAAGGATTTTTGAATCGACCTTTTGTCACTCGAAATGTCAAATTTCTCTGTTGGATAATAAGCGATAAAAGTTATCAATGAGTGCAACTAGGTGTGTCTGAATAAGTATAGTCAAATGTTTCACATCTGTGTCAGTGACATAATTTTCTTCTATTTGCTGTATCACAGTAGAAAACATGTACCTGTAGTGGCTTGGGTTTGGCCGTCTGAGTAGTTCAAGCCACAGCTACAGGGACTTTTGGAAAGGGAGGAGATGTTTCCAATTTCGGAAAACATCGCGGTGTTGCCATTACAATTTCAAATCCAGTTCTTTGAGAGATGAAAAGATATCTATAAGACACGACAATGTGAGAAGTCAATCACCAGTGAACAAATCGGCAAGGGGGGGCTTCCTCTCGAGCAGGAAAGCATAAATTTCACTTCTCAGTTCATACTCTCAACTCTGGTAAGAACTCTGCCTTTGGAGAACCAGAGCACTTCTGTTTGAAACAGTTAGTGTGTGTGTGTGTGTGTGTGTGTGTGTGTGTGTGTGTGTGTGTGTGTGTTCCGCCTCCATGTCAGTGCACAGCTGATCAAAAAGTCGATTGTTGAGTGTGCTGCCTTTAATAAAGTTCACACTGCGGATTACTTCTTTCAGTGCTTAGCCAAGATCGGGAGGTAATACTTTGCATGCCGATGCCTGTTGATGAATGAAACAATGAAACACGATGTCCTTGCCAGCTGCCTCCTTGATTCTTTTCACAACGCCCCTGTTTTGGCCTGTCATATTCGCGGCCCCGTCACTCGTTATGCCTTTACAATTTCCCCAGTCCCGCCCACACTTTGTAACCACATAGTTGTTCAATGCACAAAATATTTGTTCACCTGTCACTCCAGTAGGAATAGTCAAGCAACATAACAAGTTCTCCACAAATTCATTTTCCCACACATACCTTATGTAAACCAACAAAGTTGAGCAATCTGAGACATCTGTGCTCTCATTAAGCTGGATTGAGAAATCCGGGTACAAGGTTGTTTGAAATATCATTAATTCTTCGTGAAACAATGGTGTTACTCAGGGGGTTTTCCCACTGACTTTTCGTCAATGACTAGGCTAACCATGTCTATTGCGGCAGGCAGCATACATTTTTTTGCAATAGTGTGGCGCTGTTTCTCCGTTGCCACACGGTATGAAACCATATAGGAGGCTAGCTGGGCTTTGTGATTTATTGTCACATTTCTACGAAGAACCTCCACCGATGGTTTAATCTCCTGCACCTTCCTTTGAAAGAAATCAATTGGTTTATTGGCCAACTCGTGGTGAAGTGTTTCCAAATGTCTTTTTGGTTTAATTGACTTCAAACTCTTACTTGCGAGTTTTTCGCTGCATAGAACACACATGGGTCGTGCTTTCTGCTTTGGACTGGAATAATTAACAAAACCATATTTTAAAAAATAAGCTTTGTATGGCCTGGCCCGTGAGTTTCTCTTCCTAGTAGGAGGCTCTTCACCTGATCCCTTGACCCCTACTTTTGTGCCGTCATCAATGTCATTGAATGTTACCGTTTGCAGGTACAGTACGGCTTCACGTCCGTCCTCAGGCTGGCTTCCCTCACAAGCGGTAGATTGGCTATGGTTAGCAATAGTCTGGTCTTAGCTGTGTCTTTCTTTTTTGTTAGCCAAGCATCAATTTCTTGTGGCTGGCCAAAGATTAAGGAAGCATTCAATCAGTGTAAGTTCTTTCGGCTGGCTGCAGAATCTGGCGGAGTTATGGCTGAAACCGTGAGTGTGGTAGAAAACCAAAGAGCGCCCTCAAATGTGCACTGATATAAATCTCCCCTTTCACACAGCTACCGGTAAATTACTGGGATAATCTTTCCAACACCGCTAGTGAGTTTCACTATTCACACATGCAGCTTCATTCAGGAACATTTCAGTCTTGCACCTTTTCATACATGCCATGATAATAATGCCGGAGTAAATGGGGCAAGGGACAGTCCAGCAGAAGTCACCCAGCGTGTAAACGGTCCGCACCCCCCACGCCGGAGTGCGGCACATGGACAGGCGCACGGTCAAAGCACATTCACTTGCGTGCACAAAGAGGATATATGTGGACACTGCACAAAACACTGCACACAAATGTTTTATACAGTCATTTGCAAAAAACTGACAATCAGAATCAGCCGGGAAAAATCATGATTGGTGCATCCCTAATATTCCTCAAGTTTGCGAGACAAGTAATGATTTTTTGTGATCTACTTGAATCATAAACGTGTTCGATATATTAAAAGGATCATTTAAAGAGCGTTGCTAAACTGGACAGACACAGAGACAGCGGAGTCTTGACAGCAGAGTTTTGATTGGCTCGCTCGCTTCAAGTGAAAACGTCTGACGTCAGACTGAAGCAACCTTTAACCTGCTTGTCCCCGGCAATGTTAAATTGTTAACATTAATAATGACTATGGAAGCAATTTTTCAAATTTATTTCTAGACAGTGAAAGAAAATGCAGGTGATCAATGCTTTGAATGATGTCTCATAGGTTTAATATAAGACGATAGCCTTTTTTGTATCTTACGTAGTTTTTGAAACACATCTTGAGTTTTTAAACGACTCACTCAGAGCGTACATTGAAGAGACACTGTTCTTTAAGATAATACTGTTTTGTAAAGACAAGACCACATTCCTTTTTTACTCACTCGTGTGTAGAGATAAGGATTACCCCAGGGGGCTTGACAGAGTATTGTGTTTTTGTTCATAGCGCAGCAAGATTGTAACTGTGACCGGAGTTTGACTGTTAAATCATTGTATGTAAGTATGATCATAGTCTTATGAATGACACCTAACCAATGGCACACAGCCCATCACGGTATGAAGCCCTTTTCGGCAGAAGAAAGGGTAGAACGGACAGCATCACGGTTTTGAAGTGCATCTGTATCTTTTTCTTTATTCTGTAGAATATCTGTAATACGCTGAGTTTGTTTCCTGCAGTGAAACAGGTTTGCCTCACTGATCACACATTGAGAATTCTTCAACAAGACCCAAATAAAATCTTCTGTGACCCACCTGTCTTGGGAAAGCAGGTCCGAAACAATTTTTCCTCCTTTATTATCCTAAATTATTTTAAGGTTAGATTCATCATAGCAATTTCCCTGGTGTGGAAGCTATTGTGGTCATTCTTAAAAAAAAAAACCCAAGCCTTTCACCACCCATGTAATTCCCAGAAAAAGAAAAGACATTTCAATGGACATTTGTCCATTTGTGTGCAGAATGAATACATTTCTGTCTTATTTTTGCAGAGGGTGTACAAAAACACATTTGCACTGGATGTTTTTTTTGTTGCTATTGTCCCTTCCATTAAATGTAGCATTGCAAAGCAGTGTATAGGCAGTATCCAGACATCTATTTTTTACTTTTATTTATTAAGCGAAAAGCTCTGCCAATGCTTTCTTCTAAGCGAAGCATTTAAAAAATTCCTTTACCAAAACATATTTTGTAAATTGCTCGAGTTGCTGTCATGATGTTCCCCCACAGGCTGTACTGTACAGAACCGGCACAACACATTGTCACTATTAACTCTGTCATTCTCTGGTTGTCACTACTGCGGTTGGCACTTAAACTAAAAGGCTTCCTTGATCCGTTGCAGGTCTTGCTGGTAGCTGCACCAGTGTAAGCATACAAAATACATGTTCTGACAAAGGGAAACAATGCCTTGTGTGCCTTGGAACAATCCTCTCTTTCTCGCGCTCCTAGGTCGAAGAGTGTGACTTCCGTATGTAGGGTTTTTTGGATGTCCTAAAGCTGATCTCAGAGCCAAGTTTCACTCATCAGTGGAATGGGAGAAAAATTGGACATAATGTAATTTGGTTCGGGGGGCCAAGATGATGGGGGAGAACAGGGGCTGATTTCTCCTGGGTCACGCCATCGATTAGCCTTAGACGCCCGAAGCCTCTGCCCGGAGAGGCAGGTTACGAGGTTGACCCAAATTAGATAGTAAAAAGAGAACGTCCTGGGCAGATCAATTAGCAAATCCTAATTGGTTGCATCACTCGTTGTGTCCGAAGGCAGCTAAAGGCTGCTGAGTCCCCTGCTGCGCAATCGTGCCTCCCAGAGCGTGCTTATTTATATAAAAAAAACACCTGACCAAAACATATGGGTTTCTTCCACATTACCTTTTATTAATGTGACCTTCTATCCGTATGTATCTTTAGAGCAGGTTTTATCGGATGGGTTATTCACTCAAAAGGTACTAGAACCTACTTAAGAGGAGCTGGAATAGCTTTTATATAGCTCAAGTTTTGGGCTCAAGTCAAAACAGTATAAAAATCAAACATGATGTGTTTAGGTCTGAATTATATATGAAATATTTATATATTTTTACGATGATTTTATATTATAATTATTATAATTATCTATTATCAAATAATACTATATTTTGTTGATGTACTATATATGTCCTATTATATAGAATTTGCCATTATTATTATTATTATTATTTACTTTTATTATTATCATCTAAACATGAGAATAACAAACAAGACAAGCCAGCAGTGGATCTACTTTTGTGCTATGTTGTATATTTTCTGTCTGTAAAATTTTTGAAAATATATTATCATGAAAGAATTCCTTTGGATGCATTGGATGGAGAGATATTTTGCACAGAATTTGTCTTACCTCTCATGAAAGATAAATATCTGCCTTTTACAGTGTGTGTGGCAGTAACGCCTATAATGACCATTCAGCGGCTGCAGCACGACTCACAACTCCACATAAATACAACTCGGAACAGTCGTTCCACATTTCTCTCTTAGTCCACGCAGCTTGATAAATAACCCTAACAAAACACACCCAAACCCACACTACAACCCTAACTGAGATTTTTGTCAGGTGGGGTTTGAGGAGGTCGCGTGCGGTTCAAGACCGTCCATAACTGAAAACCATCTCAACATTCTTCCTGGGCTGAGGAGGGAATAAAGTGCAAACATAAAATATTCCTTTACTTTATGTAACCATCTTGTTTAATCCAAAACCGACAAAATCTTAAACCCACCCGACTCCCCTAGTACCCACAGCCAACCATTCAAACACCAAAGTGAAAAAAATAGTTGAACTTTTCGAACCATATGAAATACACAAGATCGCAGGTGAGTTGCAGGATGTTCTGACTGCCTGGACCGGCTGAACATTGCCTATTCAAACATCAAATATTCCTTAACTTTGTGCAACTGTCTCCACGAGTCCCCACAGCCACCTTTCAAAAACCGTGACAAAATGAGTTGCACTTTTCGAACCATTTCAAACAAAATCATAAAATCACAAAATTACATTAAATATTCCTTTACTTTGTGTAACTATGCTGACCCCAAAATTATGTCATTTTTAACCGATGCTGACCACCCTACCACCCACTGCCATCTTTTAAACACCACTGTGAAGAAAACGAGTCAAACGTCCAAACCATTCAAAATGATACACAAAATCACATAAACTATTCCTTTGCTTTATGTAACCATCCAAAACCATGAAATCTTAAACCCACCCGACTCCCCTCGTCCCCGCAGCCACCAACGTGACAAAAATGAGTTGAACTTTTTGAAACCGCTCAAAACGCTGGATGTTTGCTCTCCCTGGAAAAAAATTCTCCCTCTGTCTCTTGTAGCCAAAGAATCTTGATGGATAATGGATAATTTATCCAGTGATGTTTCCACAGATGTGAGCATTAGTATTCCATCTGAATTTTCTTCCCCGGTGACACGCCATACATCATAGTCACCGGCAGAACACTTCCTCCTCCTCCTCCTCCTCCTCCACCTCCTCAACAAATATGGCCAGAGCATGTTTGTTTTAGACAGTTTTTGCTCTTTATCCCTGGAAAGGAATATCTTCTGCGGTTAGCGGAATGACACGCAAGTACGCGGATGGATTTAGGGGAAAAAGGAAAGAAATAAAATACAAGAAATGAGTACAGGAGGTATGGAGAATGCTTTCCTCACACCTGTGCAGTCGCCACCGGAGAGAGAGAGAGAGAGATAAGATGCAGGCGCGCACACACACACACGCACACACACACGCACACGCGCGCACACACACGCACACGCGCGCACACACACACGCGCGCACACACACGCACACGCGCGCACACACACACACACACACACACACATACACATACTGAAAAAAAACCACACACACACACACACTTTCACACACACTTTGGGGTCATGGAGTCATTGCATGTTTGTGTGTGTTTGTGTGTGTGTGTGTGTGTGTGTGTCTGTGTCTGTGTGTGTGTGCAGCCCAGCTGGAAGGTTGTGTGTCCTTGACTCACCTTGTGGCTTTGCGCTGAGCGTTTACGAGTTCGGTGTAAAACTCCTTGATGGTTTCCCTTTTAGAAATAAAATAAAATATCATCCCTGCCTGACGCATTTACAAAGAGTGGAATGTTTTTGTGGTTTTATCGAATCAATGCTTTGTTTCATCTTTATTTCACAGTAAACGTACAAACAAAAGATTCAGGTGGAGGAGGAGAAGTGTAAACAACCCGCACCCCTTCTGTGTGTTTTCAACTGTGTGTGTTTTCTTGTGTGCGTGTGTGTGTGTGTGTGTGGATATGTGTGTGCGTGTGGATGTGTGTGTGGATATGTGTGAGAGTTTGCACATTTACCAGTGTGTGTGTGTGTGTGTGTGTGTGTGTGGGGGTGTGTGTATTTTACAGTGTGCGTGTGTGCTTGTGTTTTTTAGTGTGTATGTTTTACAATGTGTCTGTGTTTTCCAGTGAGTATGTGTGTTTCACAGTGTGTGTGTTTATGTGTGTGTGTGTTTCACACTGTGTGTCTTTTTCCAGAGTGTGTTCATTTATTATGTTTGTGTGTGTGTGTTTCAGTGTGTGTGTTTGTGTGTGTGTGTGTGTGTGTGTGTGTGTGTGTGTGTGTTTGTGTGTGTATGCCCCCCCCTCCACTCGACAACGTGGTCTCTCACATATTCATGAATTCATGCATTTTTTTTTTTTTTCGTTTTGGGGGGCAGCCACCCACCCCCGGTCGTAATGGCGGTGGGAGTGGAATAATCACTGGACCCCGTGGAAAAAAAACCCAAAAAACAAAACACCAGAGTCACATTCATTCCTCGTCAGAGGGAGAGAATGGGAACGGATGATGGGCGAGCAAAAAAAAACGATTTGATTTTATGATTTCTTCTCACAGCCTTTCAGTCCTCTTTAAGCCTGAAACGCCTCCCAGATCAAAGTCACAATGTCCTAAAATATAATTAAAAAAATAAAAAATAAACACAGTTTTAATTAGTAATGTGACCCTATCTCCACTATAACATTTAAATTTTGGAAGTTGTTACAGTCTTTCTTTAAGAAAAGTCACGCGGCGACATGATGGGTGAGCAGGTTGATTTAATTTAGTTGTGTTTTTTTTGTTTTTTCTCATATGGAATTCAAACTTGTCTGGATGAAATTGGTCTATTGTTGGCTGTATCAATTCATTCATGCCATCCTAACTATACTTTAGGGTATGGTGTTAGATATTGTTTATCACATATGGATTTATTTTCCACGGATAAAATTGATCGCAAAAATGGAAAAAATGATTTGAAATTTTTAGATTTTTTATATTAGTGTGTTTATATATATATATAAATGTATATTTCAATAGCCTCATTAAACAAAACTCTTTATATATATATATATGTGTTTTTATATGTATTGAAATATATGCATTTATTTAAATGTATATGTGGTGTTGGGATGGTCTTGTTTGAGCAGTCACACCTGACCTGGATTTTGGTGGTCGGGTGGCTGCATACCTCTTGCTCGTTGGTTGATCTAACGAGCAGCAGGTAAAACCCCCATCCCCACACACACTCAGGAGAGGAGCCCCGTCTTGACATATGTCTATCTGCTCCTGGGCTTATTCTAACTGGCAAACTCTCTACAATAAACTGGTGTTTACAACCCCGTCTTCTGTCTGTCTGTGCTGGAGGTCCCTGAACATGCCACTTGGATGGCGCGTGGTAGGAAAACTGCCACAGTATTTATCAACATTTTATGTATATATACAGTAAATATATATATATATATATATATATATATATATATATATATATATGTGTGTGTGTGTGTGTGTGTGTGTGTGTGTGTGTGTATATATATAAACTATTTATTATTATTATTTTGTGTGTAGTCGTGTCTAGTACTTTGAGGAAGTGAGTGTGTCTATATTTACTGTATATATAATACATTTTCCAAGATATTTATTTATATATACGGTAAATGTATTACATTTTTGTTTATACATTATAACTCCTTATTTACTTTTATTTTGGTTTGTTTTTTACATGACATGCCACCCACAGCACATAGCCATTTCAGGAAAAGCAACATCTGTCCTCACCAGAGCTTTCACTACTGTCGATACCTGATGCTGGAGGGCCTAGAACACCTCTCGCCTCACTCATTGTTTTCCTGCCTAACACTAGTGGGCACTCCAATTCCACCCACACACACACATGCTCCGTGTATATCCAGAATGTACCTCCACTCTCCACTTATTTCACTTCTTGCTATCCAATTGGAGTGTCTTCCCCATCCTTTCTTCTCACAGTTCTGGTACTGGTTTGATGTCCCATTTTGATTTTGGGGATAGATTTAGGTGATGGATAAGCACTGCTCACTAGATGAGTGATATTTTAGAGGCGGAAAAGGGATCACAGCCACTGCTGGACCATTTGACGTCACAGAAGGAATGAAGAGAAGAATCTGCAGGTGGAGAGAAGATTTCATTACAGTGGATTACACAACAATACAACGCATTACATTAGATAAACGTGAGATTGGACGGTCATTTATTGTGCATGTGGGGAAATTGCATTTCTATCACAGCAGCAATAGGGTAGATATATGGACAAACCTCAAACATTTAAACTGATGGCTGGTAACGCCAAAATGCCTTTTTGAGTGCCGTATTTCCTCAAATAGTGACCGGGGATTTTATTTCCCTCATCTGCAGAGGGAACCAGTTCTTGGAAGCATGCCCATATTAGAGGCAGGTTTTTATATCCGATTCCCTCTGTTTATTCAGTATATTTGATCATATTTTAGTATGAATTTTAAATACAACTTCCATCTGGGTGCCATGCCATGCAAACACATGTATGGTGAAAAAAGAAAGAGCTAGTAGCTTCCCTAAAAGTCACAGTAGTGGTGGTAGCCGACGGGGGATTTACAGTTTTCCAAGTTCTCTTTGAACGCACCAATTCTTGTTTGGAGCGCTGGAGACCGAGAGCAGGGCATTTACCGCAAGAAATGATCTGTGATCTGCTATGCAGCAGTAGGAAACTGAGCAAATTAAATACATTTACAATAAAAACACTCTGTTTTTATTTGCTTTGTTTGGGAGTGGAGTTCCGCACCGGAACAGCACCGCAGCCTAAATTAGTTTCCCCCTGGTCTATTCCAATTCAAATTCAATTCCAATGAAGTTGGGACGTTGTGTAAAATGTTAATAAAAACAGAATACAATGATTTGCAAATCCTTTTCAACCTATATTCAATTGAAAACACTACAAAGACAAGATATTTGATGTTCAAACTGATAAACTTTATTGTTTTTTAGCAACTATTCACTCATTTAGAATTTGATGCCCGCAACACGTTCCAAAAAAGCTGGGACAGGGGCAACGAAAGACTGGGAAAGTTGAGTAAATATTGTTTGGTTTGGTCTTGTTTCGTTATTCTCTAAAGAACTTCTCCCTCTAAACCCTTTAAACAAAAATGAATAGCCTTTAACAAATCATCACTCATCATAACACCAGGGGGTGCATGTGTCATGAAATGCAATCTCAGGCATCGTTCGCAACAATTCAATAATTGGAGTTATCATGAGTGGCTCAGGCCTGCTTGAGGGGGGACAGAGCTGCCGTATCGCTGACTTGTTGGAGAACGCCCAGCGCAGGAGGAGATGACAATGGAACAATCGGACCTTTGACTTTGGCAATACCCCCTAGATCAAATGTCCAGCCGGTCAGATGGGCTTGTGTAAAAAAATCTGTTGAACACCCTATAGTTCATGCCCAAACTGGCCAAGGTATGTAATGATATATAATGTTTGGAAGTATTTAATGGGCCAAACACCAGTCTCATCACGTCATGGGAGTTTAAAGCTGTAGTTTGTTTTCAAGTTACATTTCTTTTCAAGTATCAATCCGGTAAGAATTAAAACAAATACCCTATTGCTGAAACACATTTGTTTGTTAATGGAGCAGCCCGGATTTGGTGTTATGAATAAAAACAACCCCCGTGTATACTTTACTGTTACGCTATTCTCAGACTGTTCTTTACCCGAGAACATGGTTACTATTTCACTGTAAGGGCTGAAGAAGCATCAATGAGGAGATAACTGTTTGTCCATCGGTGATTCGGATAGCTGGAGTCCAGCCGTAGGGGCCGCTGGAAGCCCCCGCTCCTCACGTGGGCCGAATGGTACGCAAACCCTGTTGACCCAGCAGATGAATCCGCAACTAAATGCTCAGTTCACCTGCCGAGAGCCAGTCTGTAGGGTAATTCTGTCTGCGATAGCAACAGAGTGCTGTTTCTTTTTGCCACGGAGGACAGAAAAAAGTCTCTGGTCTTGAATGGGAGCTTTTAGCTTGTTCAATGACAGAGGATTTATTTTTTTTTGTTTGGAGCTGAAACTTGGAATCTCAGGTGGCTCCAAGGTTGGAGAACACAATGGAGAAAATGGCAAAACTGATGCCATGAAAACAATGTGCGCTTTATAGTTAAATGCCAAATAGGGTGAAAAAGAAGGGTCAACATATCCTGATAACAGTTCCAGTGCGCATGTTGGGCTTAGCAGATCCACCTTGATGAAAGTTCATATTTACAGTGCAATCACATACAAAACATGATTTTGAAATTCATTGACATAAAAAAGACAGAAAAAAGAGTGAATCTTCGATTGACAGACTGAAAGTAGCAAACACTCATCCACCGTTGACTGGAAATCCTCCTTTCCTCACCGTGCATTAAACCAACTGAATCAAATGAGCAAGGAGTCGGAAATATCGAACAAATTGTTTTACTGAGTGAATTGTCAAGAACCGATAAAAAATAAAAAAAGTCTAACCTTCTCACCATCATCACTACGAATAGTCCTTAAAATCTAATTTCCAATACTTTATTTATTAATTGGAATTTTAGAAATTCTCCCAGCACGCCTGGAGTACTCCCACGGCACAATGGTGAAAAAACACTGTGGCATTTCATGTTTGTCCTTTTTCATGCATTTGATTACTTTTTCCTAAAGAGCAGTGAGTAGGAGCGGAGGTGGGAAAGGGCCATGAAAGTGGTCACAGACGGGACAAAGTGGTCAAATCCTCTGCAGTATTCAGAGATGTGGCAGTTTTAATCTTGACACCTGCGACCTTCCTGACATCATCTGCTGTTATGCACCCATAAAGGGTGGCAAAATTTAATGAGATGGAAAGATCAGATGGAACGAGAGGGAAACCTTGCATCTGCATGTGCAAAATAAAAAAACCTTTGGCGCCCTTGGCGCGTTCCAAGGATCTGGCAGATCGCTGCCACCGATAGGGTACACGCACATTGACACTCTCCTTTCTAGCAGATGAGTAATCGCTCTTTGTACAGGGACTCGCTATGCAACTGCCATGACTTTCGTAACCTTGGGACCATAAAATTTCCCCCCATAGACATACTGGCATCTGCCAATATCAAAGGAGCGTTAAAGGTACATCAGATGAGGGATAGAGATGTTTTTATAGATACATCTATCTGCTGCCATAGCCAAGGAGACAAGGGTGTCCTCATTATTAACTTGCCATTTGATTTTTAATGGCCTGTAAGTCATATAAGTAGAAAAGACTCTGTGACACTGTGTCCAAAATGGCATGCAAGCACACTATCCAGGACACCAAAGTAGTATAGGAATGTCTTGAGTATGTAAACCATTGTAACCAAAATACTTTGTGAGGGCAAGACCCCCCTATAGGTTTCTTAGTGTTGTTATCAACCTGCAACTAAGTGAAAAGAAGGACTCGGTGCCAATTGCCAAAGCCATTGTTATTGCTGGACAATAGTATGAAGATGTTGCATACAATACGCCATTTGGGAGACAGGGTCACCGTGGCCCTCTCCTGGGAGAGTTTGGACAATAATTTCAATTGTGCCTTTCTACATGTAGGTCAATGGGACATGGGATTGGAGTCCATCAAATATTTTATTGACTTTGTCACTATTATGTCTAAGCTCACTACGTACTCCTATGCTTATTCAAACAATGCTGGGAGGGATGAGAAGTAAAGCTCACAGATGCCAAACTCAATAAAAGCATAATAAATGAAGGTGATTTTAAAGTAATTCTCTGAGTTTTCTGTTAGAAGCGCATTTGGAGGGCACCTATCAGAGTCATTTATATTTGAACCAATGTAGTTTATAGAGAATGCTTGGATGCTAAGGCTCCGAGACCAATATGCTTTTAGTCCATGGTAACCTTAAAGTACAATGAACTGATATTTTTGTATAGAACGGCGTGCAAACATACTGTGCTAACGTAGAGATATTATTTTCCCAACAACAACAGCCTCTGTCAGGTTGTTTGCTGAAATTCTCAGCTTTCTATACCACAAAACCCCTGATTGCTCCGTATTTTGTGATACACCTTGGCTCTACAATACAAATTTTGACATTTAGGTTTTTGGATATGCCACATTAACGTGATCAATCCATACCATATTTCCTCTTACAGATTCCAACAAACAGATGTTCAACAAAAAAACAAAATACTTAAAGCAGCACTTTGTAACTTTTGGTATTTGGGATTTGGCGTCCCTACAGTTTCCGAGTGTAATTGCACTTTCAAACCACTGTCGTAAAACTTTGTCGGGTGTCCGAAAATTATTTATTTTACTGGACAAATTTGAATCTTATCGGTCACGTTTCAATAACAGTCTACAGTGTATGTTACAAATGCAAATATAATGCACTCCTAGGTTAAAGCGCCCCTTGCACGGACCTCACCGCTTCAGCGAGCACTCAGTCCCCCTGAGCCACAGGAAGAGAGGCTCTGGAGGAGTTGTGGGGAGACAGGGCGGGAGGATTGGCCCCCTGCTACTGGTGTAGGACTAGATGTACTTGGCCCGGCAGATCAGTTTGCACGCGCGAGTCAGAGGGTGAAACCAATCCCGTGGCGGAGTAGGAGTGAGACTCACCGGTGGTGCAGGTGCTGAGCGCACCACTGGCCCGTCTCATCCGCGCTGTCGGGGAGGTGGAACGATTACGTTTTGTATGACCAGCATTCGCCGACATTTTAAACGGCATGTTAATAATTAATCATTTTTTTTGGGCAAATTTTACCAGGCAAAGAGATGGTAATTACCAACGTCAAACATCAAGTAAGTGACATAGTGCCGTAAAGCGTAATGCACTGTATCCGAACACCAAAGTTACAATGTGCAAGAACAGGCGTTCGGTGGAATGCGTGGGAATGAAAGAGGTCTCTATATTACAACTCAGTATTCTATTAAAATTAGTCTGAAGCTGTTATTTTAAGGTAAAAAAGTTATATAGTGTTGCTTTAAGATCCAATAATGACTGAACGGACGTAATGGGGCTATTGGCCACAGACTAGGAAGGCTTCAGAATTTACTTTCAACTATAAATAGGATGCCCCACACCTTTTCTATAAGGAAATGCAGTTGAAGTGGATTATAGTGGGATTTAATTAATTCAAGTGAATTGGTTTACCCAACAATTTTTAAAGTGTTGAGTTGACCAGCGATATACAGTGATTGAGCCATTGTGAAGAAAACCATTTCAAGTGGACCTATTTTGAAAAACTCTTTCATACACTTTTTCAGTGCTTGTGCACATACATGTGTGTCTCTGATGGGCCCACTAACACAGAGACTGTGAAATAAGACAACGCAGTCAGTTTTAATGGGTAGCCTTTGTCAGCAAGCCTGTCCTGAAACAACCTGATCAGATATTTGATCCCTTCATACATCACTGGGAATTAGAACTGCCCCCCGTCTGAGTAACTCCCCATATGACTTGAGCACCACTGCTAGCGGGTCCGGTGGCTTAGAGTCATGAGGGGCTAAGAGTTAAGCTAAGAGCTAAGCATCGGAAATGCTCTGCTGTTGGCTGCAGAGACCTGCACAAATCTTTTAAAGAAAGATTGCACATTAATACCATTGCACAATTCGCTGTGCGTTTCTCCAAACAAAACCAGTAAAAAATAAAGTGTTTTTATTCTAGATGTTGTGGTGTGGCGATGGTGTGGTAAGGATCAGAGTGGCTGTATACCTGTTGCTCGTTGATTGGTCTAACGAGCAACATGTAAAACCACCATCACCACACACTCAGTGTCATGACATGCTGTCCATCTGCTCCGCGGCTTGTTCCACCTAGCCCCCTCTCTACAATCAACATGTGTCTGCAATCCCATCATCTGTGTCTCTGTGCCGGATGTCCCTGAAAATGCCACTTGCCACTTCATTTTATTTATTGTGTTTTATTTTCTACAGGCTCAGGACTGTGCAGTGTCAGCAATGAAAAATCACAGCATACTTTTAATTTAGCCCTTGTAGATCTAATATGAGTGATTGCTTGTTTTTTGCCTCAAATTTGTACAGGAACAGATTTTGGTGTACTGATAAGGTGAAATCAATGAAAGTTTACATACTTCATACAACGCCACTCAGAGTGAAGCTCACAGAACCTGGAACTTGTGCTCATACCCCATTGGGATCTCAAGTTTTTGGGGAGTTTTTCCTTGCCCCGATGAGGGTTTTGACCAGGGGATGGGATTTCTATGTGAAATGTGGGTTTGTGAAGACCTTCGAGACTGTATTGTGATTAAGGGCTATACAAATAAACTTGATTTGACTTCAGTGGTGCCAGGAGGGTGGCACCACTGCACAGCCGATTTCCGAACAGGATGGTATAGAGGCATGTTAGAATGGCTTGAATGCATAATCTGAATGGTACGGTGCCAACAATGCCGCTTGCGCCGGCGCTCCGGTTACTCTTTCACTTTTTAGTATTTTTTTCCATTTTTTATCATAATGTCCGCCAAAAAAACATCGACAGTTACCTCATACGACCACGATGCACTCATGGTTATAAAAATTTCCCTAAACGAACATCTTTGGGACGTTTTATCCGTAGGAGCAGAGTGGCCGGCGGAAATCCTACGCGGGAACACTCTCCACAACAACAACAACAAAAATGGAGCCGCTGTTCCACGAGCGGGCCCACGGAGGAAGCACCAAGGTAAAGGAGGCGGCATTCGGGTCAGAATGAGGACGCAACCTTACCGTCCACCTCTGCCAAGCATCCTTCTTGCCAACGTCCAGTCCCTGGAGAACAAGATGGATGAACTTCGAGCGAGGATTAAGTTCCAGCGAGACACGAGGAACTGTTGCGTCCTCTGTCTGACGGAAACATGGCTGAACCCACTGGTGCCGGATTAAGCCATACGTCCAGCCGAGGCCTTCTCCGACAGAACGGGAGAGTCTGGGAAATCCAAAGGTGGAGGCGTCTGCCTAATGGTAAACAACCGCTGGTGTAACGCCAACAACACCAAATTCCTTTCCCACTCCTGCTCGCCGAACCTGGAACAACTGACCATCCTATGCCGTCCATTTTATCTCCCCCGGGAATTCAGCACGGTCATCATTACAGCCGTTTATATCCCACCTCATGCAGACACCGACGCAGCTCTGTCGGTTCTGTACGATGTGTTGTGCGGATTTCAGAACAGACATCCCGACACGGCTGTGGTGGTGACTGGGGACTTTAACAGGGCCAACCTTAAAAAAGTTCTGCCTAATTTCCACCAACACATCACGTGTGCCACCAGGGGAGACAGAACTTTGGACCATTGTTACACACCTTACAAGAACGGATACAAGCCCGTCTCGCTACCTGCTTTCGGGAAATCAGATAACGCCACGATCTCGCTGGTTCCTGTCTACAGGCCTCTGATCGCGCGGGATCTGGTGATGACGAGGGAAGTGAAGCGGTGGACGGACCAAACGGAGGCTGCGCTTCAGGACGCTCTGACTGACGTAGACTGGGACGTGTTCCAAGCAAGTTCAAGTGACGTCAGCGAGTTTACGGAGGTTGTAGTGAGTTTTGTGACTACGCTCGCGGATAATATCGTTCCCACGGTGAAAGTTCGGATATTTCCAAACCAGAAACCGTGGGTTGATAAATCCATCCGCTGCGCTCTGAATGCTCGCACGGCCGCTTACAGCGACGGTCTTGTATCTGGTAACATGGACAATTACAAAGCGGCGTCGTACAATCTGCGGAGGGCGGTGAGGTACGCCAAACGGACGTACAGAGAGACCGCGGAGGTACAGATGGAGCGGGGGGACACAAGACGCTTGTGGGAGGGGCTGCGGACTATTACGAACTACAAGAGCAGCTCCCCCCCAGCCACGAGTGTGGACGCCTCCCTAGCCAACCAACTGAACTCCTTTTATGCGCGGTTTGAGTCTGGCAGCAACACTGCTAGCTCGCCAGCTAATTGGAGTTACACCGCTGGGGATGAGCGAGCACTCTCAGTGTCCATGCACGAGGTCAGGAGGGCTTTGATGCGGGTGAACACCAAGAAAGCTGCGGGCCCAGATGGCATATCTGGACGAGTACTGAAGACCTGTGCTAACCAGCTAGCTCCGGTGTTCACCACTATATTCAACATCTCCCTGGCTGAATCAGTGGTCCCGTCCTGCTTCAAGAGGTCCACCGTCATTCCTGTCCCGAAGATCGCCTCTCCAACCTGCCTGAATGACTACCGTCCGGTGGCCCTCACCTCGGTGGTCATGAAGTGTTTCGAGAGGCTGATTAAGGATTACATCTGCGCCTCCCTTCCCCGCACCTTGGACCCGTTGCAGTTCGCGTACCGGCAAAACAGATCCACAGATGACGCGGTCTCCCAGGTACTGCACACCACGCTCACGCATCTGGATGGCCAGAAGGGGGCCTATGTGAGAATGCTGTTCATCGATTATAGTTCAGCTTTCAACACCATTGTCCCCACCAGACTGGCTGTCAAGCTGATGGAGCTCGGACCGAATGCTCCGCTGTGCACCTGGATCCTGGACTTCCTCACAGCCCGCCTCCAGGTGGTCAGGGTGGGGAAGTACATGTCAAGCTCCCTCACCCTGAATACAGGATCCCCCCAGGGCTGCGTCCTCAGCCCCCTACTGTACTCCCTGTACACACATGACTGTGTGGCCAGGTCCAGCTCCAACACCATCATCAAGTTTGCTGACGACACAGTGACACACTGATCACCGACTGCGATGAGAAGGCCTACCGCGAGGAGGTGGCTGACCTGTCACTCTGGTGCCAGGACAACAGCCTCCACCTGAACGTCAGCAAAACCAAGGAGCTGATTGTGGACTTTAGGCGTGGATCACAATCAAGGACGCACACGCCCTTGTGGATTAATGGGACTTCTGTCAACAGGGTGAGCAGCTTCAGATATCTGGGAGTCCACATCAAAGAGGACTTAACATGGACTGTTCATACAGACACTCTGGTGAGAAAGGCGAGGCAGCGTCTTTACCACCTCAGGCAGCTGAGGAATCTCCGGGTCTCGGTGAGGATCCTCAAGTCCTTCTACTCTGGAGCAGTGGAGAGCATCCTGACAGGCAACATCACTGCCTGGTTTGGGAACTGTACTGCCCAGGACAGGCGGGCCCTGCAGAGGGTGGTGCGTTTAGCTGAACGTACCACTGGAACTACCCTCCCCCCCTTGCAGGAGTTATACACCAGGAGGTGTAGTAGCAGAGCCTGCAGGATCATGAAGGATCCTCATCACCCCAACAACGGACTGTTCCAGCTGCTGCGGTCGGGCAAGCGCCTCCGCAGTCACACAGCGAGAACAGAGAGACTGAGACTGAGTTTTTTCCCGCAAGCCATTAGAACTGTCAATGCTGACCTCACCAGGGGTCATAACTGAGCCATACACATAGGCTCCACTACCTACTGTACTATATGTAGCATACTGTACCGCATACTGTGTCACTGTTCAGAGTTGTTCGTGATGCCGTATTGCTGCGCCGTACTGTTGTATACTGTGCTGTATTATCCCAAACACTACCTCACTCTATTCACATTCACATGCCACTTTAATTCACATGCCACTTTAAATGCACATATCTGTATATTCCATTTTATTTCTTTTTATTTTTATTGTATTTTTTTCTATATATTTTTATTTTATTCTATAAGTATTCACCTTACTGTATTACGTTTTAGGAGTCAGTTAGTCGGCCTATTAGAAATATTTTTTTTATTTTTTATTTTTTTCTAGGACATATTGTGTGCTGAAAGTATCACCGGGTGCGTCGCATTACATTTCACTGCATATATGTATGAAAGTATGTATATGTATGTGACAAATAAAAATCTTGAATCTCTTGAATCTTGAATCTTGAATTTTGAGCAAAAAACAACAAAAAAACATGTTTTGGGGATCTTAGAGATTTATATTAACTCGTGTAAAAACGAGCATCATAGGTCCCTGTGGTGGGGCCACTCAGCTGCTGGGGATCAGCCTAATCAGTGGAGGGACTCCTCTGATTAGGCTGATCCCCAAAAACAGGAAGGTAAAACTGTGTGTGTGTGTGTGTGTCCCTGCTCAGGTGCCACTTGTGAACGATGGTTCTGGCTCAGGGCCAGGGAATGGGGAAGAGGAGGCAGGCGGAGGTGAAACAGCGCCAGTTGGCGTGTTTATTGAAAAGTCTCTCGAACAAAAGGTGGCCCATTGGCCGAAAAAGAAACTGCGGGCTTGCAAGCCCATATTATATAAATCTGGATATCCGGGTATCTCCAGCTGTCCGTGCTTGTTCGTGTCCCTCTGGCTGGTATGCCTACACGCCTATCCTACTGCCGGGACACACACACACACAGTTATACCTTCCTGTTTTTGGGGATCAGGCGAATCAGAGTGCCTCCGCTGATTGGAGGAGGATGGATGGGAGACTGCACCCCCTGTCTGCAGCGGCGGCTTGGCCACGCCCCCTTGGTCCACTACAGTCCCCTTTAAATAGTCATTCGGAAACTGCAGTTTAAAGATGGCTGTATTCCAAAAGATGCTGATGCCATTGTGATGGAGGCACTCAGCTATGTTGACTTGGTTACTAGGCAATAGTGGCTTTAAAGCACAACAAAAGGATTGCCTATTGTCAAATATGTGTTGAAAACGTTATGGCTCCCCATTGACGTGTCAGAGAGGGATCACACTGTGAGTAAATAATATAGGATGATCAGGTTTGTTTCTGGCTGAATTTCAATGGGACCACCGCCCATTTTCAGTATTAAAAAGAACTCCAAATAAGGACATGCACATCTACAGTAGGTGGTGTATTTTAGCATCCATTTATATTTTCTATAATAAAGTCTTAGTGCTGGAAAAGTGCTCTGGATATAGCTAATTCGCTTTGAAATGCCCAAACAAGAGTACATTCATATTTAAATCGTGCTGTTTGGAATGCAATCAAGATTGTCTATTCATCTCAATGGGGCTCTCTAGGGGCCATGTCTAAAATATGTCAGCCCCGCCTTTCGAATTGCCTGATTACTCTGTTCTCAGGAACGGGGGGGATGGGTATAGTTTTTACCGTTTAAATGCTAAAAATGGGTGATCGTCTTTAAGTAAATATACTACTTGTATACCAAAAACATACCATTGTTCTGAAAACAAGCAGTTTCAACAACAATTGTTTTACACGTACGTTTTGTTTTTGTTCGCTAATTAATTTCATTTCCTTTTGGACAGCCAAGGTGCCTCGTCTTTTTTCTCGTTAACCACAACGAGTGGATTACACAATAATGATTAAACCTTTGACACCCAAACAGATACTTGTTTTTAGAGAGTAGGGTGAAAGGTTTGAATCTCGGGTTTTTGAGACTCGTTTTGAGTCCCTCCGTAAAACGATTAGTAATACCCCTTTCCCACTGCACCAAAAATTCAGTAACACAGGCTATCATTGGCATTTATCATCAGTGGGAAAGGAAAAACCCGAGTCTGGGTTTTTCCTTTCCCACTGTTTTTCCCACAGGTTTTTCCTGGGTGGGCCTGGTCCCACCCAGGCAAGTTTGGTCAAATACATTTTGTTTCAAAAAAATAATAATGTTAAATAAATAAATATAACCTTGATTTATTGTTGACATTTGTGGGGTTAATTTGTTTTCTGATTAAAAAGGAACTATTGAAACAAGTTGTAAGTCTCCGCCACTCTGGTATGTAACTGGTTGCTCCCGGGACCAGTGCTCTCTCGTGGTCAGCCCGATGCGGGTTCATCCGTCTATAAACACCTTCACAGTCTGAAAGAGTTTTTTCTAACTCTCTACTACTTTTGTTTTATTCCCATTTCTTACAAATGCATAGTTTTTTTGTGTTGGGTGTTGTTCTTGATTGTTGTAGTTTATTTTGTTTGTTGTGGTCGCTGCGGGGCCTCCCTCGCCGGCATGCGGTGAAGCTGGCCCTGGCGATCAGCTGCTCCGTGGAGGAGTGGGGGAGAAAGTGGTCCACTCCTCTGTCAAATTCACTTCCAGAATGAGTCACGTGTGTTGATTTTTCTGGACAGTGTAGATAAATGTGACCCTTTCATCCCCGTTCTCCGTCTGACAAACCCTGTCAAATTAAAGACCATTTCCTATGTGCCCCCATTCATCACTCATGAAACGTTATGAAAGGAGCGAGCCAGGTTTGGGCAGATTGTTTTGCCCCTCAAATAGATTTCCTTAGGTTGCAAAGCTCCTCATCTTAAAAATGTTTTTTTAATTTTGAAGACATGTCTTTATGGTTTTAAAAAACAATACAACTGAACTGAAAATAGCATTGAAATACAGAATCAGTAATCATTACCATATTTATGCCACATCTGACACCATGAAATCCCTTGGGTGTGGAAACAGAGGTTCATTTAATAAGAACCCCATTTGATCCCAGTCCCCCCCATCTCCGTCTGTCTCTCTGTCTTCCTCTAGCCATCCCTTGCTCCCTCTGTTTGTCTATAGGGCCCTATGACCCTCTCTACCTCCCTTGGTCTGTCTGTCTGTTTGGTAACACATCCCACCACCTGTCTTCAGCTTCCTCGTCACTCACTCCCTGGGTATTTAACCGGGTCCCCATCCGCTCTGTTGCCGTCCAATCGTTGTCCGGTGTGTTCCTGCATGTGTTCTTGCATGTGCTGTGCATGTTTCCCTGGGTATGTGTACTCCCTGCCTGTTCCTGGTTCCTGACTCCCTGCCTGTTCCTGGTTCCTGACTCCCCGCCTGTTCCTGGCTCCTGGCTCCCTGCCTGCTCCTGGGCACCGCTTCCCTGTCTGCTCCTGGGTCCCAATTCTCTGCCTTTTCCTGGTCCTGAGTCCCGTCTTGTTCATGCGTCCCTGCCTGTTCCTGGTCCTGAGTCCCCGCCTGTTCCTGAGTCCCTGCCTGTTCCTGATCACTCGGCTGCCTCGCTTGCCATTCTCCTGCCAGGACTTTGGAGTGTCTAAGGAGGTTTTTGAAGAGGAGGAGCCCGCTTTCCTCAGGCTATTCACAATCTCCTGGAAAGAGGATCCTGAGTTTTGCAAGATATAAGCATTCAACCAGTGGAAATGATATGCCCTACCTTCTCCGCCTCCCCTTTCTTCAGAGCCTATCATTTCAGTCAACTCTCTCGAGGTCCCGTCTTTCCCAGTTCCAGACCTGTTGGCCGCATCTCCAAGGCTCAGTCCGCTCCAGTCCCCAAGGCTATGGCTGCCTCTCCCGAGGCTAAGTCCGTTCCAGTCTTCGAGCTGACTGCCGCCTCTCCCGAGACTCAGTCCATTCCAGTCCCCGAGCCGTCGGCTGCCTCTCCTGAGGTCCAGTCCATCCTGGTCCCCGAACCGCCGGTGGCCTCTCCCGATGTCCAGCCCATTCCTGAGTGGTCATCCATGTTTACCGGGGCTCGGTCCACTCCTGTAATGCAGAATGTTGCAAAGTAAAATTGTTGCTATTTTTTCACTTTGTCTGTATTTTATCTTTTTCTACTTCTAAGTTTTTACAAGTACCTTTTTTTTCTGAAAAGATGGCCCACCCAATTTTGCATTGGCCCACCCAAAATAAAATTTCTGCCTATGCCACAGTTTGCATTACCTTTCCAACACAACATGCAACTCAAACTGCTTTAGATTAATAGAAGGCAATCGGATAGTAAGTAGCGGAAACGAGCAAATCAAACAAGCAAGCAAAATGCATTTAATAAAAATAGGTAAATACTTAGGTCATCGAGTTGGACTTTAAAGGATCAAAATCATTCCTCAGTGATACATAAGTTTTATCAATTCGCACAGCGATGATTTCTTCCTAACTCACACAGAGGATTTTGTATTTATCAAGCCAGAGTTTGCATATCACCTTTCCTACACAACATGCAACTCAAACCGCTTTACATTAATAGAAGGCAATCAAATAGTAAGTAAAGCAAATGAGCAAATCAAACAAGCAAGCAAAATGCATTTCATAAAAATAGGTTAATACTTAGGTCATCAAGTTGGACTTATAAGGATCAAGATCATCCCTCAATGAATGATACATAAGTTTTCTCAATTCACATGGAGATGATTTCATCCTAACTCACACGGAGAATTTTTTATTTATTAAGCTAATTCTCCATGACTCAGAAACGTGAACCTAAAGTTTCTACATAGCAACGCTAGTACAAAATGTATGCCTATTGTGAATGATTATGCATATTAATAACAACTCCCCTTTTGTTGAATAGAGGCGTGTATGCATTTGCCAAGTTGTCCATTTTTTTCCTCCTGAGCAGGGGAAAGTCTAATGAATGAATGAATTTTCCCTCCGGACGAAGAAAAAACAAGCAGGCTTGTCATAGATCACAAGCATTTTACAAGTTTCCTCTCTCATATATTAATTACCCAGAGAAGGGCGGCTTTGTATTTGTCAACGACAGAAAAAACACAAGTTCCCCCCGGAGGAGGGCGGAGCTGACAGATGAAGGAGCGATGAGGACGGAGTGGAGGAAACAAAAAAATATATACGAAATCAAGGTGCCGCCGTTCTCTCGGCGGCGGCTGAGAATCATGGGAGGTGACAGGTAGGGTTGTTTGGCGCTCACACAACTTGAAACAGTTGCCAGAGGCGATACGCACTTCATCAGTCGGCGCCTGTCCAAATCGCTATGCTGTGTCAGACCACTAAGGATCAGTCACCAAGCCAAACGGCACGTTCAGAGAGAGAGAGAAAGAGAGAAAGAGAGAAAGAGAGAGAAATAGAGAGAGAGAGAGAGAGAGAGAGAGAGAGAGAGGTGGAAACTTTGCCTCGAGTGTTGAAGTTGCTTAGAGCTGGTCTGAGGAGCTGGCACAGATAATGACAAAGCTTCAAATGGAAAAGAAGAGATGATGCTCTGTGGCAAGGAGAGCTCCATGTTTGTGGCTCGCCGGGGGAGCGACGTGCAATGTCCTCTGTTTTTAGCAGAGCAAGAGGCGGGGTATAATAATAATAATAATAATAATAATAATAATAATAATAAAAATAATAATAATTATTATTATTATTATTATAATGTATGAATAATCAGAATGTATGTAATATTAATCATAATGGTAATACAGGTACTCCCCACTTAACGACCGAGTTCCGTTCCTACGACCAGGTCTTTAAGCGAATTGGTGGATATGCAAAAATAATGCAATATGCTACCGATTTTGGTTTCATTAATGTATGCATGTTTGTTGAGGCCAAAGCTCAACGCAACAAGACTTTCGAATACGTTCAAATCTATTTAACTATAAATACGCTATGACCCAAAGCCCATGGTTGTGCTCATTTAAAGGTTTTGGGGGGAATCATGAAACTCTATTTTAGCCAACCTAGAACAATAAACTTCATACCTCATGCCCATGTTACTACCCTCCTTATTCTGGTCTACATTCATCCCACATGCATGTATCGCATTTTAGTACTATAATGCTGTACTAAACCAGGAATTGTGCCTTTTGTCTATGAATTTCACCATTAGTCTTTGGAAAATGACATTACTAAAACAACTATTGGCAGAAAGGAAAGAGGTTATATGGTAAATCTGTGTGTACTGTATGATATGATCTGCACTGGACCCCGAACTTACTAAACCATGAAATGCCATGAAATTAAATTTTGATTTACTTGGTTGCATTCAGAACGGAACCTGCAACAAGGATCGCAGAAGCATAATGTGAACAGTTTTTTTCCTGGGTCAAAGTAATCCTCCTTCAAACAATGTTCAAAGATAACCCGTGGTTACACATGGGAAGAGTGCAATTACAGTACGTCTTTTTCGATTTGGTCTATTCCGGACATATTTTACATATAATTTTGATCCTCCATTTTTAGATAGGAGACAATGATTTGTAATTTCACTGTTAAATCACTCTATTAAATTTTTATTTTCACTTAAGGCCACATTATGGTGGCTGTGACTTATGGGATTGAGTGGAGGGTTTGTGAACAGGCTATACTTAAATGACACTCTCGAACAAAATTACGCAAGTACATTCTGCGAAACAGTTTTGCTGTTTATTGGCTGCCATTAAAGATGTCGAGGGCTAGAATTTTAGTAATGGTCTGCAATTATAGTCTGAATATGTTTTGTTTCAGTTATAGGAGAAGCAGGACATGGCAACATGCAGACGGAATTTATTTTCTGTCTAAATAATGTAAGGAGGGGTTGCATATCGGATAAGCAAATCAGAATTTTTTTTAAGTTCTTTGAGCCAAATGATGCTGCACATGGTGCTACACTTAAAATGTATCTTAATAAGAATGTTGTGTCTAGAAGAATAAGAACAAGTTGAAGTGGCAATTGTTAACGATTGAGTGCTAAAGGAAGCCATAGGAACAACAATGACATTGGTGAAGGTTTCCCCTTCTTCACACCACAAAACCCAACCCAGACCTCCCATCCCTGTGTTCCATGGTGTCCTCAAATGTACAGAATATATAAACTGCTAAATAAAAATAAAGATGTATACATTTCAAATCAACAGGTAATATATGCCTTTTCTGTCCATTTTATGGTTAGTCGAGCCTAGGGACGTACAGCAAGACAAACAGTGATGACTGTGACTCACAATTTGCTATGTAGTTGCCGCTACCCCAAAGCTCCCCCACCTCTGAAAAGTGTGACCACTCCTGTTTTGGGACAGGCCTTGTCATTGGCTTAGGGGGAAGCTTTTTGGTTTTGAATGGCAGTCGTCTGATCAATGAACGTTTGTCCACGCTTGCAAATGGTGAACCTTTTATAACCTTACATTATTCTTTGTTTGAGGCTACACACTGCTTGGAAAGTCAGTTGAAGGGTCTGTTGATATCTGCACACTCATGGTGGAATCTGCCCTTGGACTTGCAGTTAATTTTTTTCCCAAAGTCTGGCTTTCCGCAGTGTGAACACATACTACAGTGGTACCTTGACTTACGACTGTAATTCGTTCCATAAGAACGATCGTATGTTAAAACAGCCGCATGTCGAAGCAATTTTTCCCATATACACCACGCTAATTTTTTTCTATGATTTCCTTCTTAGTTTCAATGGGAATCATTGCCTTCTCATCATGAAGGGTGAAAATAAACAAAATACACAGCACAAACACAGTAAATATGAAAAAAATATCGATAAGCCACGAACTACGTGCACACACAATGTAGGTCGCCCGCTGACTAACTGCTGACTGACTGCTGACTGACTGCTGACTGGCCACCAACGTGCCAACTGCATATTTCCACGGTCATATCTTGGAGCAGTCGGTCGCAAGTCGATACAAATTTTCACGACTATTGCTGCTTGTATCTTGGATTAGTCGTAAGTAGATGCAGTCGTAAGTCGAGGTACCACTGTAGTAGGTTTCAAGGTTTCCCAAGAACCCATGCTCCTGGTGAACAGCTCTGGCAACACATTACAGTGAGAAAACATTCCGCTTCAGACGGAGAGCTCTGCAGTATCTCTCGTAATGCAATTGTTGATGAACACCTCTTTTGTTCAAATTCCTGTATTGGGCACCACAGAACAAAACCTGCACCTAAATCGGTTGTGCTTTTTCAGCTGCATTCATGTATCCAAGCAGAAGTTTGAATCAGCGTTGCTTCAACTCAAATCTTTCCAAAATGTGCAAGAGCATTCACTTGTAGGGTCTATACGCTTCCACAATAGAAAAAGCTTACAAATCCATCATCATTGTTGATGAAAAGTGGTACCTCTTATTGGGCCGATTCTATGAGTGTGGCAGGCCACACATTTAGACTGCTCTCTTGAGATCAGCTCCAGATTTTCAAGTAGTGTGGCAGTTAGCTGCCATCCAAATGTCTGTAACAAATGCTCTTTTGTAGTGCTGTAGGTGGAAGGTTCCCCAGGTCACTGAAATAAACTGTGGCAGGTGGTTCAGTCGGATCCAGTCCGATTCGAATGCCGTTTCGAAATAAGTCATCATTGCACAACTTGACAAGTGTACCCAAATAAGTCATTGTTTTGACATCTAGAGTTAGCATGTACTTATAATCCATTCATCATAATCATATTCAATGCAGACAATTGTGATGTAGGAATAGAGAAGGTTTAGAAGTAGATCATTCCAATAATTTTCCTTTGCCTCAGACAGCAAGGTAAGTTATATCTACTGTATTAAATAACTGTAATTTTCATTTCCATAGGGCTGATCAGCAAAATACATTGGCCAAAAATATTCTCAATTTTATGACCTTCAACTTTTGTTTCCAGTTCAATCATTTTAGAGGGTATATATATGGCTACTCTCCCCTTACCTTAAATGAGCACCCCCCCCCCCCCCCACACACACACACACACCTCCCCCAAAAAAGTTTAAAAAGAATGATTCCAGCTTCCGTTAATCCATTTAAAAAAAGGCGATGAACTCATCTACAACACAAAGTCAAACCGATCCTGTCCACAAATCCTCTCGGCTATGACCAAAAAGAAAACTCCACCAGAAAGAAAAATTGAGCGAGATTGTGATATGCTAAATGGGTTCAAATGTGCCACAGTTATCCATTACAAGGTCACAGTTACATTTAAATGCTTCGGAGGAGAGCGAGACAGACAGAGAGAGAGAGAGAGAGAGAGAGAGAGAGAGAGAGAGAGAGAGAGAGAGAGACAGAGAGAGAGAGAGAGACAGAGAGAGAGAGAGCGAGAAACAGACAGAGAGAGAGAGAGAGAGAGAGAGAGAGAGAGAGAGAGAGAAAGATAGAAAGGATTGATTGAACGGATTCAATGTCCCGCTCTGCTCATTAGATTCCGTTCTCAAGCTGCCTGGGGTTAATTACCACACACACACCTCACGCTGTTGTTCCATTTACATCATAATTACTGTGGCGAGGATGGGGGAACAATCTAGAGTTTATTATAAGGAGAGCCACCCCCCTCAAATCAACCCAACCGACCAACCCCACACACATAAACATCAAAACACGAGTGGCATCGATATTACCTTCATCCCCCTCCCTCCCTCCCTCCCTCCCCCCAGGAGCCAGCTGTTTTTTGGATTGATTTAATTTATTTAATGATGGTCGATGCTAATGACCCTTTGCACACGGGGCTGATGGTGTCACAGACACCGCGGCATCTCTCTCCGGAATGAAGATTGGATGGAGGGGCCTGGAGAGTGTGGGGGGGGGGGGCATATTGAATAGGCTTCAATGAAATAGCCGTGCGAAAATAGAATGGCGGGGAGGGAGTTGGGGAGGGGGGGGCATGTACCTAGGCGATCTTTGTCTTTCCCAAAACATGCAAGGACGATGGATGCAGGATGGAAATTAATAACTGCCTGTGTGGACTAATGTGCTTGGCGGCGGCAGATGAAATGGGAGACCCGCCCCAGCACCAGAGACTGTTTAGTGAACTCGGCCGGGTATTTGTTTTGTGCCGCTTCTAATGTGGCAGCAGGTCAGGAGCAAGCCCCAGGTTTTATTATTATTATTGTCTTGGGGACAAACTAGACATATCATTTTTAAAAAGGTGTCAGGCAGCAAATGGGAACAGTGGCCCCTGAGCTCTCTGTGAGGAATCTGAAGTAGAGCCCGACTGATGCCAGATATTTTGAGTTCCAGTGGACACATCATCACTTCCGAAACAAATTTGTTTTCCGAGTTTCCCATGAAGGCAGCATCGCTTCTTGCTTGGGAAGCTGTGTCCATGTCTAAATGCAAGTGTAAACAAACATGGACTGATTTATAATGCCTAGTACTTGGTGAGTACTTAAAAGTAGTGTAAAACAGACAAGTACATGATAAATAATCCATGTTTATTACACTGGGACTGGGTCCCTGTTTGGGACAAATCAGCTGCATAACTGCCTATCCTGATGTGGTCAAAAAGTGAAATAATGGACAATATATATCGGCTGGGCTCTTATCTGAAGGAGGGAGAGAATATGCAATGTTGGTGTGGATGTATGCAAGACAGTAACGACTCGCTTGTTCGTGTTTTTTTGTTAATACACAATAGCACGATAATTATCATCTGAGGCTATTTTAGGTTTTTTAAATGTGGTCTTTAAACCTCATTTTTAGAGTTGCTCTGTTTCTCAGTTTGGAGGGGTTTCACCAACTAGTCAACTAGTCAGCACTGTTGGCAGCAGTCATTTAGTCATGGGCAACATCATTTTTGTCAATGTCACCAGATTTATAAAAGATATTCTAATACTGTAAACTATCCAAATTTATTTAAGGGTGCAGCGTGTAGAATTTATGCATCTAGCATCTAGTGGAGAGGTTGCAGATCGCAACCAACTGAAAACCCCTCCCCATGGCAATGCAACATGGTGGCCTTCGTGAAAAAGATGGTGGCCACGAAACCCGTGAAAAACGTGAAAGGCCCTCACTAGAGCCAGTGTTTGTTATGTCCTTTCTGGGCTACTGTAGAAGCATGGCTGTGCACCATGGTGTCCTCCGTGGAAGTGGACTTGCTTCCTACAGTATGTAGATAAAAGTGGCTCATTCTAAGGTAACATCAACACAATGATTCTTATTTGCATGGGATCATACACAAATTAAAACATACTTATGAATATTATGTTCCATTTCTGCCAGGTCAGTTCCTTAAATGCTACACACTGCACCTTTGATTTAAAAAACAAAATTTTCTTTGTTACCTGGCGTCTCTGCGTCTTTCTTACATAATTGGTAAAAAACAACAAATCGACTAGTCGACTACAATTATGAAAAACTTTTAACTAGTAAAAATCAGTAGTCTTGAAATCGCTATCAATGTGTCAATTGACACTTAAACTGCACAACGAAATCAATTTTTTCATAATATATTGATAAATTCATTAATATTAATACATGTCATATTAATATTTTTCCCATGACATGAAAAAAAAACATTTTGCCAAGAGTTTGGATGTGTAGGGATGCGATTTTCACACACTGCATTCCTTCATTTATTTGTATATATTTACCCGTGCTGTCAGTATGCATGACATACAACACAGGGTATTTGTATGCCATTGCATCAAAGACAGTAAATCTGGAAGTGGAGTTCAAACTCTCAACCTGCAATGCCAGTCTGCTTGCAATAACTGTCCTGTGGACAACCTGTGGGATAAAAGCGCGCATGAGAACATGTAATGCCGACCACCAGGAGCGCTCTCCGCAGCCACGCCATGTCGCAGCAGGCCGGAAACTACCCGGCACCAGGAGTAAACCACCAGAGGCAAGCCAAGACCATGGTCTGCAGGGCAGGAGGGGTATTACTTTATTACTTGGAGTTTACAGAGCTGCCATGAATAAAAACAATCTGGTCAGTGGTTGTTCTGGTGACATTTACATTTAGCAGACGCTTTTATCCAAAGCGACTTACAATTGTTCAAACGCCAATGGACGCAGCCATCAGGAGCAATTAGGGGTTAAGTGTCTTGCTCAAGGACACTACAGCATGCTAGCAGGAGGAGCCTGGGATCGAACCAGCAACCTTTAGATCACTAGACCACCAGCTCTACCTGAGCTACCATCCCCTATGACATCTTCTTAATGAGAGAAGTCAGAGGAGAAATGTCACAAATGCTCAAATAACAGCTGCTACACACCTGGTGTGCAGAAGGACAACTCTGAAAGCACTTTTAGTTGACCCTTGAAGTCAATGGGCTACAGCAGATGACCAGACCAAGCTCCACAACTATGATTTAAAGGATAGGTTAATCCCATGCCTTATTAAAATGCTGCTTCCCATCATAACATAGGAATACATTGTGAGAGTGCCTTAAAGGTTTGCCCCATTGGACTCCATTCAAGCACAGTAAGAAGCTGCAGCCGAGTGGTAAGTTTCTCAATAGCAAAGCCTCCAGCAGGGCTGTGCTACAAACAGGTAATGGCAACCAAGTTTATCCTTTAAGAACAGGTTGAAGAATCTGCACTAGACAAGTCATCATCAATAATGGACAATTGAAGGTAAGACAAATGTCTGACAAATACTGTTTTTTGGTGAAACATGCACATTGTAAGGTCAGAAATTATCCTAAATTGCATGCATCATAGGTCTCTCTATTAGCAGAGCTTACAGACAGCCCTAACCTACTGAGCATGTTCCTGCTTCCATCATGTCCTACAAAAGTGGAAATTCTGCTGCTAATACATATTGTTCACTTGGCATAATTCATAGTTTAGAGAGCGTCTGCATAGAGAATTCATAATTTGTTATCTCAGTTATGGTAAACTACAGGAGGTTGAGTAATAGACATTTTGCTTCTCGACTATAATTTTCCTGGAGTTACTTACTGTACAAATTCAGAGGAACGGCGTAATGAGAGATTACATTTATATGGACAGCATGAAATATAAATCGTTCCGCACTTTTATCTTAATAATAACTGTTTTGGCCTTGAGAATTGCCTCTGGCTAAAAGCTCTTTGGTACGCCAAAGTCATCAATAAATGAAACAACGTGAATTCATAATTTTGAAAGTCACATTTTTGGACGTAGCGTTCGCTCTGATGTCCACTGTAGCGCAAACATTCAAATAAAGGCCAAGGCGTGTTTTGGAAAACATAAACACAGATGATTACAGATGGAATCATAGGAGAATGGAAGTGAGCGCAAGGGTTTGATTAAAGTATTTTTCTTTCCTCATTTCAACATGTTATTTTTTTTTTTTTACCTAATCCACCACTGGATACTGTTTGACTTGATTTCCATGTAAATACTAAGAAGGAAGTTGACTTTATATAGTGAACAAACAATGTTAAACATATTCAAAGGAAGGTATCTGGGCTAAAGCGGCGGCCTCAGTGTGGGGACTGGAGGCCCCCAGATGATCCTTCAGGAGGTTTCAGAGGGGTCCCTTGCAAAATTATCCAACTTCACCGTGATTTCACTTATAAAATGTGAATACATGAAGATTTTAATATATGTTGAATGGTCTAAAGCAGTGATTGTGAACGTGTTGTCCGGGGACGCTGAGTGGATCCATCAAGAGGTTTTAGAGGGTCTCGAGGCAAAATGATTCTTAGTTCTACACAACTGTTATTTAATTTGCAAAATGTAATCGTATAAAGATATTTTAAAAGCCAGTAGTCTAAACCAGTGTTTCTCAACGTGTGGTCCACAGACCCCAAGGGGGTCCTTCAAGAGGTTCAGGGGATCACCAGCATAAGTACTGATAGTTAAACGTCACCATTTGAGAATGTACAATCATGAATGTTTTGATCATAATTTCACTGTCATCTCCCCAACTATGATATTAAGATTGGATGGACGTTTGGACTAAAAAATATTTAATCATAAAAAATAAAAACATCTTCTCAGAGTGGGATCACAGAGACATAAATGTTATCAAATGGGGGTCCATGACCCAATGCGTGTCTGTGGTGTGGGGGTGGTTGAAGCAGTGTGTTGGTTCTGCCTGCCACATGCCACCCAAGTGCCACTTAAAGGTCCTCCACCACAGAGACACAGGCAGAGTTGTTGCATACGCAGTTAATTGTAGAGGGTGGGTAAGATGGAACAAGCCGGGAGCAGATGGGTGATTGATGTGGGGGTGGGTGACTTACCTGCTACTCATTGATTGCTCTGATGAGCAACAAGCCCAATTGCCTAGACCCAAAACAGGTGTGGCTTCTGTTGGAGAAAACCTCTCTTTCAGTTGTTCAGTTGTTGGAGAAAACCCGTTTTAATCAATTACTCTATTCTGTTGATTAATTAAAGTATAACAATTACCTTCGAGGTTCTCCGCGTGCTCAATGATGGGTAGGAGCGTCAATCGGGGGACGTACAGGGGACGGTCATATTCATTGTCCGGCAGAATCAAAAAGTACAAGATACAGAGTCTCTGGGTCCGCATTTCGTATCCCTGACAGAGTTATGGAGCAGGGTCAATTTGCGAAGTCTGAGCCCCGTTCCTTCTTCCCTGGACCCTTATATATATATAGTCTATATAGTCTTATCTACGTGCAGAACCACATGTGCACAACTGGTCACAAAAGGACATATGGATCACAAAGAACTGATTCCAACCAGAGGCGTACATTGCAGAACAACATGAACAACATGTATGCAAGTGGCTACATGCAGGAACAACATGTGCGCGAATGGTCACAAAAGGACATATGGATCACAAAGAACTGATTCCAACCAGAGGCGTACATTGCAGAACAACATGAACAACATGTATGCAAGTGGCTACATGCAGGAACAACATGTGCGCGAATGGTCACAAAAGGATGAATGGAACCGTTTCCAACTCTAGGCGCCATATTATTTTAACACTTCTTAAACCACACCATCCCCACAACACATACCCCCAGCATCAAACTGAGATAGGGTTCCTAAACATAATAAAAGACCGGATTCTGAAACAGGGTTCCCATACGTAAACATAATAAAAGAAAGGACTCTGGGACAGGGTTCCCATGGGCCTCAGGCTGCTGTGTCGGCTGGTAGAGGCATAGCCAGGCTTAACTGTTGCAAGTCTGCTTGGAGGGGTGACCTGGCTGCCTGGCTGCTGGATGGTCCCCACAGTGGCTGCTGGGCGGAGCAAGCTGCAGGCAGTTGACAGTGGTGGTTTGTGTGGCTGCGTCTCCTCTGGTCCTCCACTGTACATCCTGGGTGCTGCTGCTTACTGGAGAGGGCCTGTGCTGTGGTCACCCGTTGAACTTCGGACGACCTTATTTGGCCCTTCCCCGTGCTGGAGAGTTCCTGTTCAGGCGCCACTGTGGCAGTTCCGCCTGCCACGCGCCAGCCAAGTGGTGGAGACACAGGCAGAGATGTTACAAGTTACACAATGGTTTGTTGTAGAGTGACAAGATGTAACAGGCCGGGAGCAGATGGAGAGGCTCTCCCTGTGTGTGTGGGGGGTTGGGTCATTTACCTGTTGCTTGTTGATTGCTCTGACGATCAACAGGCGTACAACCTCATCTGATCCCAGGCCCAATTATCTAGATCCAAGACAGGTGTGGCTGCTTATACCACACCACCCCCACACCACAGTATGAAATCGATGGTCCTTGATACCAAAAATTTAAATAATCTTTATTAATGAATGAGTTCGATTATTATTTATGCATTCAGCAAAAACGTACACAATTGCTCTAAAATTTGATCACTACATCACAGGAGGACTTAACATGGACTATATACACAGACACTCTGGTGAGAAATGCGAGGCAGCGTCTTTACCATGAAATTCAGGGTCTCGGTGAGGATCCTCAAGTTCTTCTACTCTGGAGCAGTGGAGAGCATCCTGAGAAGCAACATCACTGCCTGCTTTGGGAACTGTACTGCTCAGGACAGGCGGGCCCTGCAGAGGGTGGTGCGTTCAGTCAAACGCACCACTGTCAATGCTGAATGTATCTCCACTCAGAATATTACCTTTTTACTCTAATTTTATTTGATTAACTAACTCCATTTATATTTAGGAATCAGTTAGTTCAATTACATTAGTTAGGTAGTAACTACTTAGCTATTGCGTCAGTTTAGTACTTATCGTGCATAATCTCTGGGTGCGTTGCAGTGACATTTCACTGCATAATGTATGCTCATATGTATACGTATGTATGTGATAAATAAACATCTTGAATCTTGAATCTTGAATCTTGAAACAGCTTGTGCTCATCTGATTAAATGGTTGTTTTATCCTCACTGCCCGAGCTATCTCGTGGCGGGGTGTAGCCCGACATCTGATGGTAAGCTGGTCAGCAAACATCAATAATAAAAGAGGAAAGGCGAAGATGCGTTTATTCATGTCCTAAATGGTTGAGCACAAGTTCATGCGCAATGTTGCTAACACTCCGTAGTCTTTGATCCAATCTCTTTGAATGCGCTGACAGTTTGACCACGTACTCCTTAATCGAATTCGGTATAGCTCCCACTCTGTTAACTCGTTCAGGCTTGTTTGCATATTCTGGTATATCAAAGGCTTCATTGGAAAGCCTTAACGAAACCTTATTGGTGAAGGGAATTTTATCACATGAAAGCCACGCCCAAATATCAATGTGCGCTGAATTTCTTCATGAAGTCGCTGTGTAAGGTATCGGGGCAGGATCGGCTTTGTAAAGCGTTAAAGTGACTTATTTAAAAAAAATAATAATGTTGTAAATAGAACAAGGAATTCAGCTTCAGTAAAAAAAAACAAAAAAAAACTCAGACATAAAATAAGTAAGATAGATAGTGAACTACGAAACAATATATATGTCATTGTAATAATATTGTAATAACAGAGATATTATATTGAGAGAGAATTATATAATTTTGACTATGTTTCCATAGTTGTATATCTGTGGAAACATAGTGATAATAATATCATTGAGGTGGACATTATGGTGATCAATTTGTGTAAGAATACCAGAAAAACCTAAAAAACAACATTAAATTAAATTCATATACCAGACATTGCTTGTGTGATTATGGGTATAAATATAAATATAGATAGATATTCTATACATGAATGAATAAATGAATAAATATACAATAATAAAGGCATGGATACCAATAGATGAGTAGGTCTAAGTTATTACTATGGTATTACAAAGTTACTACGGTGTTGATGCAGTAAAGATAATGGATGCATGCGTGTATGGATGTATTAAATTTTTAAAACACATATTTTGTTCTGACTAGTACAAAATAAAAGCTGGATACCGGTTGAGCTTTATCTCTATTAAATGGTCTATTCAATTCAAGGTTGGGCGAGAATAGGGAAATACTGTGTACGTAAATGTAATCATACGAGAGTATGGATTTCATTCTGAGATATAATTCAACTGGCTATAAATGTCAACATTTGCGCACCTGTGTACCAGCCAGTGTGGTAAACATGTCCATGGTAACAGCGAGCTCCACCAGTCAGCGACAAAGCCAGTATCCCGCTTTTTTTCATGATAGTCAGAAGGAAATTTAAAATTTTAATACGTCCATGCCCCCCCGCCCTAGTTTTACTGTACTGCCCCTCCCCATGCCTCCTGCTTCCAAAGTCGGTGAAAATCTCCCCATTCAAATTAATTTGTTTAATTTTGTTTTATGTAGCACAAAAATATCTCCCTATTCAAATGAATTGGTTTAAATTTTGTTATATGTCGTATGAAAAACAACGGATAATTGTGCTCAGGGACAGGATTGAATAGATTCATATTTGTGACTGTGAGCACAAAAAAGCGTGAGACCGGGTACTCCTGAACTTGCGAGAATGTATCTCCCTGCAAGCGGCAAAATATCCCAACATGGACGGCGTACAGCTCGCTACTGGGGTTGTTTGTGCAGCGAACTTGCGGCGCTGACATTACACACTAATTAGGCACTCATGAGTCTGACTCTATTCCACAGATTGCTCCTCCATTTTAGAGGTCGAAAACTCACCCACTCGTGCAGGCGCATAGTTTTTATTGGCTGTTGAAAACTCCGGTAGTGTTTTGAGGCTTTGACGTGCACACACCAAATGATTATGGAACGATTGGCCCGATAAAATCAAACATGTTTGATTGAATCGTGACCTGGCCGATTAAGATCGTATAGAGACAGATTTGAGTCTTTCACTCAAATCACACACACACATGCACACATACACACACACACACACACACACACACACACACACACACACACACGCACGTATCGATGACAGCCATGACTCTATAGTGTGACTACCCTGGCCTACCAAGACTCCACCCCATCTCAAATAGTTGCGAAATCAGCCTTGAAAATCACATAATGTGGCAGTAGCTTTAGTGTGAAATAATGTATACAGAGCGCCATCTCTGTGCATGACGGCCAAATGGCTAAGAATCAGGACGTTCTGTCTGCTTCTTTGGCCCTCATGTCCTTTTTTTTTATTATCTAGCTTTTCTACAGTTGGTAAAACTGCCCAAATTGAAATCGTGCCCATCCTTTTAGAACATGTATTTAGACCGGATGTATTCACAGCAGAAAATAAAGTTTTGGACATTAAGATATCTGACTGAAAGTTATAAAGAGTTAAAATGGGCATCTCCACAAAATAGATACAGTAAGTGATGAAGAACTTATTAGGCCCTCAAAGTGGCTTTTTGTAGAAACATTGTTTTTTTTTACCATTTCAAAAGATATGTCCATGTCTTTTGTTGTAGATGATTGGAGCTCTGTTGTTGTGGGGAAAATGATTCAACAACCTTCATCAGGAGATGCATCGTCAACATATGTCAAATTGTTTGTTGTTGATACATTGGGTTGTATTGTATTGTTTATTGTTATTTTTTGGTGTATTTTATTGTTTACTGTTTATTTTTATTGTAAACAACCTAGGTTTATTGTATAACGCCAAACTTTTCTTGAATTTTTATGGGTTTATTTCATGATTTATTTTAAATTGAATTTTGTTAAATATAATTTTTATTTAATTATTATTTAGATTTTTTTAGGTAAAATTTCTATCTTTACTTTTGAGGTTTATTAGACAGTATATTGACATGTCTTTTTCTTTTAAAACTCTTTTAGTGATCCCGCAGCACAAGAGCTGGATATGCCCAAGTAGCTTTTGGAGGCCGGACGAAAGGCAAATGTGTTTGGAAGAAAACGTTTTTCGACCATTTTAAATAGAGTTATGTCTTTTATTGTAGGTTACTGGTGCAGCGTTGCTGGGAAAGGACAAATAATAGGGGGTTGGAAAACTCTCAATGTCCTTCCACTAAAATAGAACGTCCTTAAAAAACAACCAAGGCCATCCAACGTTCTTCCAAAGTAGAGAATAGCACTCTGCTCCTACAGAAGAGTCAAAATGTGAATCAATGCCTATGACAGTTTTTGGCACCTATTTTCCGTAGCCTTCTTCAGGACATGTCGAGGAGGTCAGATTCCATATTGTTTCCATACGGAATCTGACAGCATTAGCCGTAACGAAAACAAGATCAACCCCCTTGTCCCTGGGGTTTGGCATCCATCTGGCTCCTGTTTCAGGGTTCCACATCTCCCCCTTCTCCTGTAAACGCCTCATGTGAGCCCTCCATCTAATTGAACCCAGTTATCAACAGATAGAGGATGGCACAGCTGGAAATCATCATCAGTGTTGTATCCTGGCTTCATTGGGTGTTTCGGGTCTTGCAACAGACACCCTCACCCAGGCAACCCAGCCGTGATTGATCAAGTTCCGGCTTCTGTCCAGGTCGCACTACCTCACCCAGGCCTCTCGTCTCCTGATTCACAGCCACCTTGACGCAATCTTAGCTGCCTTTGTGACCATCTTTATGGCCCTTCAATTCCTCACTCCTGTGATCCCCAGCATGTTATAGGCGCTACAGAGGGACTGGCCAGCGAACCCTCAGCTCCCTACTTTGATGGGCTCACACCTCACTCGCCACCCACCTTTCGTTCCACTGCTTGCTCGCATCTTGTCCAGGCTCCCTACTGCTGCATTCTAACCATCCGAGTGGCAGCCTCCTCCTCGACTGATGATCGTACCTCCTCCTTGATAATGGCCCTCCAATCCTTCCCCTTCGCCTTGTCGTAGCGTGGTTTTGTGCTACTACCAAGGCCAGTCCTTCCACCGTCTCCAATGGTGCGCTGTGTCTACGTCGAGACTCAGCGACCTTGAGCCCTCTGCTGCCTTCCATTTCTGACCTGTTCTGACCTGTATGCCGGCATGGGAGACCTTTGGGTGGCTCGACTCCTGGTATTGCAGGACTTCCGTTGTACGGGTCACCCCCTACTCTTCATTCAGGCTGCTGATGGGGAGCTACAGCATGCTGTTCTTCCTGTATAGGGCGATGTTGCTCGGGCTTCGAGGAAGACCCAACCACTTCCTTAGGAACCTGCTGACTCTTCTCTCAAACTCCTCACCGGTCGAGATCGGGCTTTGTAAACCAAGACGGGCCAGCGGATTCGTGAAAGGATGCCATGCTGTTATATGGAGGCTTTGAACTTGCCTGGAAGGCCTGACTTGTCCACCGCCACCAATCACACTTCCAGTTCTTAAATTGGTCTCTCGGATGGGTGCCGTGTCCCTCAGGCTGCTGTTTAACATGCTAACTAGTAACAAGTTGCTAACTATTTAACATGGAATAGCAATATGTTAACTAGTAGAACTATGCTAACAGGCCTTTATTTACCTCAACTGCAGAGGGTACCAGGCCTTTATTGGAAGCAGGCTTAATTAGAGGCACTCTTTTATATCTAATTTCCTCTGTTTAATGAGTATATTCGACCATATTTAGTATGAATTTTAAATCAAACTTCTGTCTAGGTGCCATGAAATGGCGAAAAAAAAATAGAGCTAGTAGCTACTCTAAAAGTATCTATCGAGTGAGCCCATTGTGGGCAAGTGGCAGTTGGTTTGCAGAAAGTAGAAGTTACAGTATTGCGGTATCACTAATAAAAGTGACGTACAGTAATGACAGTAGTTTAAAAAGTGCCGTACAGTATATGCACATAATAATATGACACATACAGAAATTCAACACATGTAACAATGACACAAATTATCTGTTTCATAAAGCATAGATACTATTTTTTCAAGTAGTTAAGCACTACATCAGTGTGCTAAATGTATCTTTTTCTTCATTGTGAATTCATACTCTTCCTCCATCTAAACTGCTGAAGCAGCACCAGAGCACTACAGCTGCTGTGTGTCTGCACTGTGTTGCAGTGTGTTACAGTGTCTGCAGTGCGTTGCAGTGTATTATAGTGTTGTGGCAGACTAGGGGGCAGGGTAGAGCGGGCTCTGGGAGGGGAAGTCAGTGTAGTTTTCTCTTGCAGTGAGGGGATGGCAGAGGAGCTGCACGGGAGCTCGCGGCGGGAGTCCCAATGGAAGCCAGTCCGTAAAAGCACTGTCTTTGTTATGTGGACCTCACTTGAACTGTCAAGAACGCTGTGTGCAATAAAACCTGTCATGCCGGCGCTTAAGCCCCGAGAAACCATGTCACGCGTCCTTCAGGGGAGCCGGGGGGAGCGACCGCACTACAAGTGGTGTAGTCGACAGGATATAAGGATGACAATTCTCCTGCAGCGACAGACCCCGATTCTCCAGACGATAGCGTGGACGCAGGAGGCGGACCGTGAGGTGCTGCGGGAGTTGCTCCAGGAACGCCCACCAGCGAGCGGCGAGCGAGGTCAGGACGCTTCAGCCCCGGCCACGCTGCACCGGATGACAGGCGAGGACGATGCCAAGACCTTCCTTGCCACATTTGAACTATTAGGCACAGATTGGCCAGGGTTTGGGGCGCTGATGCAGGATGCAGGGGGGGTGTGTTCGCGGCCGGTAGGGATGGAAGTGCTGCGTGGCGCCCGGGGATTGTAGAGATACAGCAAAGGTGGCTGAGGGGGTGGGGACGGGAAAGCCTCCACCGTGGGGCTTTCCCGGCCCCGGTGAGCTTTCCTGAAGGGGAATTTCCCCTCAACAGTCTTGAGATGACACTCTGCGTGTCGCGGTCAAATGGGCAAGGGGAGTTGATGGGGTATCAGTGCGCCCAGGCATCGTCAAACGCTGTTCCAGGTCATCACCAGGGTCAGGGTTCCGAAAGAAATCCTGACCGACCAAGGCACATCCTTTATGTCACGCACACTTTGGAAACTTTATGAGCTATTGGGCGTCCGCTCAATCCGGACCAGCGTGTACCACTCCCAGACCGACGGCCTGGTGGAGCGGTTCAATAAGATGCTGAAGAACATGGTTCGTAAGTTTGTACACGAGGATACCCGTAATTGGGACAAATGGTTGAACCCTCTGTTGTTTGCCGTGTGGGAGGTTCCCCAGGCCTCCACGGAATTCTCTCCCTTTGAAAATCCTTTTTGGAAGGAGACCACGCGGGGTACTAGACCTTATTAATAAAAACCGGAAGGAAGGGCCTAGCACCAGCAAGTATGAAAGGCAGTATGTTCGGGACCTGCGGGGCAAAACTCCACACGCTGGGCCACCTGTCACGTGAGAATTTGCTCCAGGCCCAGCGATGGCAGCGGCGACTGTATGACAGAGGGACACGACTGAGGCACTTTTCACCGGGAGACAGGGTGCTAGTCTTACTCCCAACATCCAGCTCTAAATTACTCACCAGGTGGCAAGGGCCCTTTGTGGTCACACAATGAGTCGGGGAGGTGGATTATGAGGTAGAACATACTGATAGGTGAGGGGCAACTCAGGTATATCACCTCAACCTCTTAAAGGCGTGGAGGGAGGGGGCGTCCGTCTTGCTGGCCAGCGCGGTGATCGGGAGAGACGAGTTGGGCCCGGAGGTTCCAAAAGCTACAGGCCAGGCGGCAGACGAGGCCGCCTTACAGCAACGGTTTGCTAATGTAGTCTCTCACCTGCCAGGGCGCAGTCTCTCATACACCACCACATAAAGACAACACCAGGGTTGAAAATACGAAACGCAAAACTGTGCAGGCAGAATTGAAGGCCATGCTGGAAATGGGGGTAATAGAGGAGTCTGCTAGTGACTGGTGTAGCCACATTGTGGTAGTTAACAAGCCCGATGGGACAGTCCGGTTTTGTGTAGACTACCGGAAGGTGAACGAGGTATCAAAATTCGACCCATACCCAAAGCCCCGAGTCGATGAGCTACTTGACCGGTTAGACCCTTCTCAATTTTAATCAATGGGCAACTGGCAGATTCCCTTGTCTCAAGAGTCCAGGGAAAAATTGCCTTTCTCCATTCCACAGGGGTTGTACCAATTAGTTACTCTTCCGTTTGGGTTGTTCGGGACCCCAGCCACGTTTCAGAGACTCATGGACTGGGTTCTGTGCCCACACATGGCATATGCCGCTGCCTACTTAGACGACGTAATCATTCATAGCGATAGCTGGGGGCGGCATAGGTAGCAGGTGGGGGCAGCGCTCGAGTCCTTGAGGTGAGGGGGGCTTACCGCCAACCCTAAGAAGTGCGCGGTTGGGCGGAAGGAGGGGTATCTGGGGTACCACTTGCGGCCAGCATGAGACCCAAGTCAAAAAAGTAGGTAAAGAGATTCTTGGGGCTGGCCGGGTACTACCAGAGATTACTCCGAACTTCTCGAAGTTGACCACCAATTTAACTTGAAAGGGTGCGTCAGAACCGGTCCAATGGACGGAGCAGTGTCTGCGTGCACTTGAGAAGATTAAGATGGCCCTCTGTGGGGTACCAGTATTACATACACCTGACTACACTCCCCCATTTTGTCTCCAGACAGATGCGTTGGACAGAGGGCAAAGGTGTTCCATAGGCCGGAGGTGGTGGTAGCCGACTTCCTTCTCCGCCGACAACCCCCCTTCCCTCCCCCGGGTGGCTCCCTAGCCTAAGTCGGACGGTGGCGGTATGTTGGAGACTCGGGGACGGGGTCGAGCGGGCTCTGGGAGGCGAGGGGAAGTCAGTGTGGTAGGCTGGCGTTCCCCGCCTCGGTGCCAGCTGTGGCCAGTTGAATGACTGGCCAATCACAACCACTGGGAAGGTTCTTATGCCTGTTTTCTCTTACAGTGAGGGGATGGCAGAGGAACCACACAGGAGCTCGCGATGGGAGTCCCAATGGAAGCCAGTCCGTAAAAGCACCGTCTTTGTTGTTACATTACATTTAGTAGACGCTTTTATCCAAAGCGACTTACAATTGTTCAAACACCGACGGACGCAGCCATCAGGAGCAATTAGGGGTTAAGTGTCTTGCTCAAGGACACTACAGCATGCTAGCAGGAGGAGCCTGGGATCGAACCAGCAACCTTTAGATCACTAGACCACCAGCTCTACCGCCTGAGCTACCATCCCCAGTTGTGTGGACCTTACTTAAACTGTCAGGAACGCTGTGTGCAATAAAACCTGTCGTGCCGACGCTTCAGCCCCGACAAACCCTGTGTCACACGTCCTTGGGGGGACAGGGGTAGCGACTGCCCTACAAGTGTGTTGCAGTGTATTGCAGTGTGTTGCATTGTCTGCAGTGTGTTGCAGTGTGTTGCAGTGTGTCTGCTTTGCATCTGCAATGTGTTGCAGTGTGTCTGGGCTGTGTTGCAATGTGTTGCAACGCTGTGTGCAATAAAACCTGCGGGTGCAGACGCTTCAGCCTCGACAAACCCTGTGTCACACGTCCTTGGGGGGGCAGGGGTAGCGACCGCACTACAAGTGTGTTGCAGTGTGTTGCAGTGTATATGCAGTGTGTTGCGGTGTGTTGCAGTGTGTTGCAGTGTGTTCTCAGTGTGTTGCAGTGTGTTGCAGTGTGTCTGCAGTGTGTCGGCAGTGTGTGTGCAGTGTGTTTCAGTGTGTCTGCAGTGTGTCTGCAATAGGTCCGCAGTGTGTTGCAGTACGTCCCCAGTCTGACTGCAGTGTGTCTGCAGTGTGTCTGCAGTGTGTTGCAATGTGCCTGCACTGTCTTGCAGTGTGTCTGTGGTGTGTTACAGTGTATCTGCGGTGCGTTTCAGTGTGTTAAAGTGTGTCTGTGGTGTGGCTGCATTGTGTCTGCAGTGTGTTGTAGTGTTTTGCAGTGTGTTGAGGTGTGTTGCAGTGTGTCTGCAGTATTACAGTGTGTTTTTCAGTGTGTAGCAGTGTGTCTGCGGTGTGTTGCTGTGTGTCTGTGGTGTGTTGCAGTGTATTGCAGTGTATTGCAGTGTGTCTGCAGTGTGTTAGGGTGTGTCTGTGTTGTGTCAGAAGTGTGTCTGCGGTTTGTTGCAGTATGTTGCAGTGTGTGTGCAGTGTGTTGCAGTCTGTCTGCATTGTGTTGCAGTGTGTCTGCGGTGTGTTACAGGGTGTATGTAGAGTGTTGCAGTGTGTCTACAGTGTTTTGCAGTGTGTTTCAGTGTGTCTGCGGTGTGTTGCAGTGTGTTGAAGCGGGTCTGCAGTGTGTCTGCAGTGTGTTGGGGTGTGTCTGCAGTGTGGCTGTAGTGTGTTTGCAGTGTGTCTGAAGTGTGTTACAGTGTGTTTTGCGGTGTGTTGCAGTGTGTCTGCGGTGTGTTGGGGTGTGTCTGCAGTGTGGCTGTAGTGTGTTTGCAGTGTGTCTGAAGTGTGTTACAGTGTGTTTTGCGGTGTGTTGCAGTGTGTCTGCAGTGTGTTGGGGTGTGTCTGCAGTGTGGCTGTAGTGTGTTTGCAGTGTGTCTTCAGTGTGTTACAGTGTGTTTTGCGGTGTGTTGCAGTGTGTCTGCGGTGTGTTGCAGTGTGTCTGCAGTTTGGCAGTGTTTCTGCAGTGTGTTGCAGAGTGTTGCAGTGTGTTGGAGTGTATCTGCAGTGTGTCTATAGTGTGTCTGCAGGGTGTCTACAGTGTTTTGGAGTGTATTTGCAGTGCGTCTATAGTGTGTTGCATTGTGTCGCAGTGTGTATGAACGAAATCTTTTTGGGGGTAAATTTTGATTTTTAATTTTTTTATGTGTTTTGGGTAAATAAATCCACAAATTTTGGTTTGGTATTGTGGCACTTCACACCTTTAATGTGAATATAAATAGTTTATTTCTCACCAATGTGTAATTGATCGCTATCAATCAAATATGTGACCCACCGCAGCAAATCCCGCTATAGTGCGCATTTCTAATATTGCCGAGAGCAGCCAAATAAGTTGAAAAAAGCTTTCTAGATGGAAAATTTGATATTTCCAGATTCGTGTTCCTTTGTGTTTTTTTTTTTTTTAATCTCTAAACGTATTTTTAAAACTGAGTTTGATTTATAAATAGTAGAAACATTTTAAACCGTGGAGTTAAATATTCCCGTTATATTACATTTGGAAACACAGTTCACTTACCGAGGCGCTGAATAGCGCTGAACAATGCCGATCGATCACTTCCTTTAAAGCGACCATCCAGGTGAAGATCATTACTCCATATTCCATGTAATGTGACGTCACAATGTGAAACCGAAACTGAATCTGATACCGGCATTATCCCGGACATGGAGAACATTTCAAACAGCGGATTTTAACCTGAATGTGACGATGAAACAGAATATTTTCAAGAATCACCGGAGGAGACCGAAGACAAGTTGTTGTTGTTACAACGGAAGAAGTTGATGACGTGATGAAGACCGTTGAGGTTGGTGATGCAGATTATGTATAAATAGCAATGGACAAGATTCTCAAGTTTACCTGCAAAGGCAGCCAGGGGCCAAAAGAAAATTAAAAGAGACCCCGAACAGGCTCTCAGAGTGTAGCGGGGGTAGGGTTGGGGTTAGCCCACATAATAACTCCAACAACTTTGAAGATATTTGGCATACGCACATTTAAATATGAGATGACACACTGAGGCTGATATTCAGAGACTCATATTGATAGATAGGTTTTTTTCTTTTTTAAATGCAGAGCTGCCGAGTCCCATTTTAGTCAGCAGCCTCCACAGCATTTCCCGCTGCACCCGTCACTCCGTCAGACGCGTCCTTCTGAAAATGCACACCGCACGCATTTTTTTCCACCGCAGGTGTTCCTATTTAAACAAGGGACAAAGTGAAAAAAATAAAAAAAGGGTTTTGTCACATTTCTCCAATCTTAAAGGCGGTAGGCAGCCCTGCGTAACACTTAATTTGCTTGCGTTTGATTCAATTAATACGTTTGACTTGGCGCTAACACTGGCGTTATTGGACTTAAAGTACGGCAGTACAAGGAAGGGCCGTACTTTATGTCCAATACCTCATATTGTTTCATATTGCTTCATATTTTTTATAATTAAAAATATATATGTATAAAAAAAAATACATATTAATATTTTATTTAATAAAAAAACATTTATTGATTAAAAAAAACAAAAATAACATATAACATTCAATAAAATCGAATAAATAAATTGAAATACATCCTGAATTATCAAAAATAAACAGATATCTAATCAAAAATCAAATCAAATCAAATTAAAAAAATAATAATAATACATATATATATATATATATATATATATTCAATCCGAAAATGACCAATGTAAAAGAAGATCCTGTCACACGCATCTTTCAACGAAAAAAGCAACACTTGCTTGATAACAAGGTTATTAACCAAGCAGCCATATTAACATTCCGGCCTCTGTCCTATTTGGTTTCAAGACGACCTCCTCTGTTTTAATTCTCAATCAAAGATGACACCCTCATTAAATAGTCATTTTCTCCCACGAAGCACTCGGCATAGTTATTTCCCTTCCACCTATATTTGCCCTCCGAAAAAGAGCCCCGTAATTGAAATGTCCTGGCACTATGACCTTGTAATGTTAATCTCAAACTGAGACATTTATCTCTGCCTCGTCACCGCTTCAAACTCCGTCCTCTGACCAAACTACGTTGGGGAAGCCAGGCATCCGTCACCCGCTGGCTGCCAAGCAAATCTGATTTATGGAGGGTTAAACCAACGCTATTTTATTAAAACTTCCAAAACAACACTATACTGTATATGCACAGTATATATACGCAAAAAGGAAATGAGCCATACAATTTTATCGGGAAGACCATATATTTTTGTGCTTTGCGTGGAATCCATGTTCCAGAGTTCTGAATACATGGCACAATATGGTGCTAAACTGCACCATATTGCAACTGCTTTTTGTGATAGCTTGGTTTGCTGTGGTATATATAGTATAGGAATGAAATAAATTATTATTATTATTATTATTATTATTATTATTATTATTATTATTATTAATAATAATAATAATAATAATAATAATAATAATAACTACTATTATTATTATTATTATTATTATTTTAATTATAATTAATTTATAATTTTATTATAATAATAATTATTATTATTATTATTATTATTATTATTATTATTATTATTATTATTATTATTATTATTATTAATAATAATAATAATTTTAATTAAAATAATAATAATAATAATAATAATAATAATAATAATAATATACTGAGTTGAGTATGAAGTAAAAGAGATACTTCTATCTGATTTTTAGGATTTCTCGTAAGCAAATGGGAGATGGAATAAATTGTGGAAGATGTCTCAGGAACCCAGGGCCTCATGGATGTACTGAATGTTAAACTTTGCTACCAGGCAATGAGAGCCCGGCTGAGCCCTCTTTCTGATATAATCTGCAGGGAAATCCAGGTGCACTTTAATAGGTATTGCTATAGGACAATAGAATGCTTTTCTCTTCCCCAATCTGGATTCAAAACGAATTGTATTCGGGAGCTAACAGTCCATTTCTATGAAAGTCTCTTGGTGCGGTAAATTGTAACTCTCTTTGAATATGGTCCCAAATCACTAAATAACATGTCCCAAATCACTAAATAACATGTCGATGGAAGCAACCCTTCCATAAATAAACTCACTAGCCGGAATGAAGAAATTAATTCCGCTCTGGCTCAGCAGCCTGCAGTAGCATTTGTTCGTCATTCAGTTTGCCAATGGGATTTATGGTCTTACCCTCAAGTAATGATGCAACTTAATTTCTGGCAGAAGTTGACAATTCTGTCCACATGTTTTGGGTCAATAACAGTATCTGGGGGGCGGTCATATCCAAAAGCCTTGATAGCGAGTTACCCTTCTGCCTGGTGTCGTCTCTGCATTGGTTGAGATGCTAATAGGAAATCTGTCATTTAGAATGAAGAAAATAATTATTACAGCCTACGAAAGAACAAAGCATAATTTGAAGTTCCTACCGCATCCTATTTTATGGTAAATTACATAATTGAACAGACATCTTTATCCAAAGCGACGTACAACTTGTTCATATAGCGATATAGACTCATCGGGAGCAGTTAGAGGTTTTCTCAGGGATTCTTTACCATGCTGTCTGCCTGGATCATATCTTCAATCTGCTGATTACTAGATGACATGTTCTACCCTCCTTTAACTGCAATTGCCAACAGCACACATTGAGCACTGGGGTTGGTGGCAGGGCGCTGGTTCGTTGGTGTTGGGGTGTGGTTGTCTGGGTGGAGGCCGGGTGTGCCCCCTCGGGGCTCACGGCTGGATGGGCAGTTCAGGCAGGGTGTCGGTCTGTGGGAACTGGCTCCGGACCTGCCGTCTGTGCCTGCCGTCCGTGGCATGGGTTCTGCGTGCCTGCGGCTGCATCTTGTACCTGAACATTGGGGTGGGCTGTATGTGTGCACCTCAGGGCTGCATTCATTCACATTATTTTTTGAATGGGGCCAGTATCAGATTCCAGTGTGAACAGGTCACGGCCCTGAACTGACCTGTATGTGCACGGAAGTAAGGAAGTAATTATGGCAGGCAAATACTCCCCAACTCGGCACGGTCCTTGGCGTGGTGGTTGTCAGGGCATGGAGCCGTGTATCTCGGCTCAAGCTCGTAGATGATATCCTTAAATACAGGCAAGGGCACAGTGCCTCATTTTGTTTTATTCAATAGGGAAATTTCGTAAAATAAAAAAATAACACAATATGCGCAAATTACACTCCAATCACTCCCTCAGAAGACACACACATGCGCACGCACTATATATTATTGATTTTCCTTCCCTGCACTGTTTACGCTGCTTAACTATGGCGGACGACGACGGTGCGGGTTCCGTGTTGGTGGAATTCTGAGTTTATTCTCGAAACACAGGGGTACGTTTTTTTTTCGAGGTTGGGAACTCCTGCTCTAGAGTAATGTAAAAGATACATGAATTGACTGAGGTCGCATTGCAAAAAAGATCCGTATCCGATTTAGGACCACATATGAAAGTGGCCCAAATCAGAATTGAATAGATCATATTCCATGTGATTTGTGCTGTTCACACTGTAATGAGA
>NC_137190.1:30530655-30568155 GCF_960531495.2 Zeus faber | reverse complement strand
ACTGCAGCTTGACTGTACTTGAATAAACAAAGCCAGTAAGACAATGGTCGTGATATCCAGGTGTCGAAGAGCAGTTACATTTCATTGTCTGTTCAAATTGTGCCATGAGGTTTGCACCACAGTTTTCCAAATGCCAAAGAAGACTTCTTTGAAGAAGACAAAACTACTTGTGCTGTATAAGTAGCACATTTACATGCAGACAATTAAACAAGCATTCCACTGTAACTGTTCTCTTCAATTAGCATATATCGAATGAAATGTACTTCTTTCAGTCAAAACTAATCAGTCAAAAACAATGAATCATTCATAATTCTGCCAATAAAGCAATTAATTACCATATTGTCTGACCATTGTTTAAAATGAATGAATAATCAAATCTGTCTCGATAATTTGAAGAAGGTACAATTAGCCACCGCCTTTCGACAAAACTAACTAATTCTCAGTAAGTCAGAAATTGAATTATTTCTATTAGTGACACAGTCACTAAATGTTTTTATGGACTGTTTAGGGTTGGAATGGAAAGGGATGGAAAGACCTTTTAAATAACCCTTTAACATTCATATTCACAGGTAATTTTTGTGGATTTGTTTTCTTGTGGTTTGGCTTTTTTTCTGTGTTTTAATAGCTTGGACTATACTGTGGTTTACCCTATTTTTACAATCATAACAATCATTTATTGATTGCAAATGGGACAAAAACATTTGCATTCAAGGATGGTTCATAGAAGCAAGAAAAACCTTTAAATAGCAAATATTATACAGAAATGAAGAAAGAATATGAACAGAAGGGAGGAATAAGGAGGAGGAAAAACATAAATAGCAAAATATTGAAATAATAAAAGTAAATACATGTATTTATGTATGTAATGGGATCCTACTATGTAGTGTGAGCGTTGGCCTTCAAATTTCCCAGCTCCTCTGAGTTGCTTATTATGGGTGACATTAACCTTGATGCGTTGACGAGCAACTCAGGGAAAAAAAAGCTTTGTTTTGATGGACACATTCCTTTGCCCATATCCAAATCAACTCCATCAATTATCAACAACCCTGGTTATTCCACCTTAGTAGATGTCATTCTTACAAAACAGACGGCATTAATATTCAGCCCTTTTTGTGTTCTAGTTTTTGTGTTCTATTACCCTTCCACCATCTGGTGGTTTATGTCAGAAAAAAATCTGAGAAATGGATTATCAATCAGAAAATAACATTTTCAAAACAAAAGCAAAGGCAAGGTATTCTGCATCTCTGCAACGTTGAACAAAAAACAAACCTTAATCCTCGAACCAGATATAGTCCCTCAGTATTTCTAGGACATATTTAATTTGCCCAATAGACAAAGCATTTTAGACAATAAACAATAGATCCAATTTCAGTTTTTTTTCCTCTGAGCTCTCTCTCTATCCGATAGAACAATAGAAACAATTGATGCTCCATTGTGAGGCAGTCTGGCAGGACTTCAGACAGTGCCTGAAGAAGGTCATCAGTTTGATAAGTAAAAGCTAATGAAAATCTGACAACCTCTCTTCTCTTTTCAACTGTAACAGCACTAGAGCTAGCATCAGGGAAAAAAATGAAATCTTACAAAAAAGCATACAAACAACACTCCCTAGTATCTGCAATTATCCATCACAATCAACATCGATATGGCTGAACAAATATTTCATCTCCTCCCCTGCATTGTTTGACAAATTATTTACAAGCTGTCAAAGCGAAGAACTTATGCTGTATCCACATGGAACGGGAGATGGGAGATGGCAAACTGGACATCATGTTAGTGGACGAGAGCATGACGGCAGACCGACAGAGAAGGTTATTAGACAGAGAGCACAGCCAACAGCAACAGTCCACGGCATTTTGCAAGGTTTAAATATTTTAAATTTTTGCCATCCTCCACGATGGAATTACAGCCTGATGTTACGTAGGAGAGGAGCCGACTCTAATGCGCGCTAATACACTAATCTCTGCTGCGACTGCTAGAGACCCAGAGTCGGACCTGGTAGTTGCCGTTTTCTGGATTTGGACGTGGTGGTGCCGTGGTTGGTCTGGTAAAGTTGCGGCTCCAGGTTATTAGTTATATAATAATATAACTAAATATGAATAAAGAAGGGCTATTGACAGTGGAAACCAGCCATTGATCGCTTAGTTTACAGATGTGTAAAGTTAACCAACTATGAATGACAATATGTTTTGGAGGGAATTTTTGCATTTTCTTTTTCAGTATAAATATGAATAGTAATCTGCATAGCAACATAATTGTTTCGTTTTGCTGTGGCACCTCCCCCTCGCTCCCCCATGCCGTTCAAAAAGTGTCGTTTGCTCTCTCCTGTTTACTCTCTACCGTGTTCCATGTGAATGCAGCATTGATATGCGGAGATTGTGCTCTACCTCTTACTTTTCTTAATCTCAAGCCTGTCACATGTCACACAGAGGTGACACCATCAGCCTCAGCTCAAATTGATCTGTTTCCAGTCGACATTCGATGATCTCCAGATATGTTTGTTTAATCTTAAACTGGTTTAGGAAACAACTTAGGAAGTCGGCTTACTGTTCTTCAAATCTCATGTGGCGTAAAGTCTAAATTATCTGTTTTTGTTTGTTTGTTTGCATGCTTCTGCACTTGATCGATGCTGTAACCAGAACAATAATGTCGATGAAAGCTTGACCTTAAAGCTTGTCATGAGCCCAATTCTGTTAATTTCTTTTTTTAAGCAGTTTATGGAACTTTAAGTATCGCCATCCTCACATTTGCCCCATAATACTGTGAAGCCATTTCACTGTTATTTATGTTGGTTGGCTTCGGGACAGAATCCCCCTGGTCCCTTTAGTGTCTGGATAACTAAACTATTGGTATTTGCAGTAAAGCACAGTAATGATGTGGTGATAAAGTGCTTGTCATTCAGGAAACTAATTGCCCATTCCCTGAGACTGTATTTAAAGAAGTGGTTCTTCCCAGTAAGCCAGCTCTTGCTCATTTTTAGGAACAAACGATCCTACCATCCAGTGGCATCGACATACCTCATTTAGGGGGCTTTAATCCCTTCTCATATCTTCAATGTCAAGGCTACTTATTGTCAGTCAATGCGCTTGCTCCTTAAATTCTCAAAATTTACCGAAGGGGGCTACGTTGACCTCAAGGGTAAACACAAAATTGAATTCTAGCATTGAAAATAATTTGGTCAACTTCTGAGACCGTCTTGACCATGTCACATGGGAATATTGTTACAGTGATCTTTGCACAAATGGGATGGTATATAAATAAAGGAAACACCAAGCAGCATATTCATATCAAGGACCTAATAAGTAGGAGAGTCACTGTTTTCCTTCAGAACCGATGCAGTACTTCTTGTAATAATGCTGTAATACAAGTCCTGAACTGTGATTAGATGGATTTGGGCATTTCTTCCAGAGGAAAAGCTTCCAGGTCATGATGGCAAGAGGGACATGGAACTTTACTTTGCACTCTTTGCTCCGGAAACTCCCATAATGGTGAATTGATGTTCAGTAAAGGTGATTGTGGAGGCCACGGTAGGAGGTTGACGACAGCTTCGTCCATGAAGCGACTCTTGAATTTGTTTACTGGTGTGTTTCGGGGGAATTGATATCCTGGAAAAAAATTGATTTTCTGCACATCAATATCAAGGTGACAGCTGTGTAGAAGACCTGGAAGCCCACAAAGAGGGAACAGCACACTGTCTTTAACTTGCAATTAAAATTTCTAGTGGAGCGGCATTTCAATCAGTCGACATTCATCGCCTCTTAGGTCTATTTTGTGAGCATTAATATCCTTGAATACAGAAACATCATGAGTGAACAGTGTTTACACCACGGGGTGCATCTGGTCTGGCATCTGGTAAAAAAAAGCCTCACAGTCCTTGGCCATTATAGAACCCTGTATAGAACAAGTATAACAATTAATGGACTCAATGACTCCCACGAGACCGATACACATACCATCATGGACCTCCCGCCATGTTTAATGGTCTGCAGTAGACATTGTGGGGTTGAAGATATACTTTGGCTTTCTCGATAATCTTCTTTTAATCTTTTTCACATCATTTGAAAGTGGAGAATCCGAGCTTCCAAACAAGGTGTCACTTGTGAAAATCAAGCAAATATTTTTAAAGCTATGACTTGTTTATGACAAGGGTGTGGCAAACTGTGATTCTGAGATAATCACCTTCAAAGTTTTACCCTCACTTCATTCAGCAAGCTCCCAGAATGCAAATGGGGTTGACGGACAAACAAAGCCACATGGCTACATAACATAATGCTGAATGGGGCAATCACTGCTTTGTTCATCTGTTTTGAGGGAATGTTGAACAGCGTCATCGACACAAAACTATTTTTGTTTTTAAAAAAGCTTTTCTTTAACATTAAGAATATACATGTTTTATAAAAGTGGAATTATTTTGGAGATTAAAAGTACAGACAACACAACAAAATGTAGATTTCTATCAAAAATATGAGTCTCGGAAAATCTGAAATCTGAAATCTAAAAATCTGACAATCACCAACCTCAACGGACTTCATCACATCATTAACTTCTTCCGGGCGTATCGTCAGTCTCCTCCTGTGGTTCTTGAAAATATTCCGTTTCATCGTCACATTCAGGTTGAAATCCGTTGTTTGAAATGTTCTCCAAGTCCTGGATAATATCAGATTCAGCAGCGCTGTCGATCTCCGTGTCCCTGTCGGAGAACTCACTATCATCGTGGAAAATGAAGTCCAGTACGTGCTGCTTACACTGACTTGGCTCTTTCGCACTGGTGAGATTAAGGTCCACGATATCCATCCATCCATCAATTTTCCTCCACTTATCCGGGGCCGTGTCTCGGTGGCAGCAGGCTGAGCAAGGAGCTCCAGGCCCCCTTCTCCCCGGCAACGTTTTCCAGTTCCTCCTGGGGGACCCCAAGGCGTGCCCTGGGATATGTAATCCTTCCAGCGCGTTCTGGGTCTACCCCGTGGTCTCCTACCAGTTGGACGTGCCCGGAGAACCTCCAAGGGAAGGCGCCCAGGAGGCATCCTGATCAGATACCCGAACCACCTCAACTGGCTCCTTTCGACGTGAAGGAGCAGCGGCTCTACTCCGAGCTCCCTCCGGATGTCCGAGCTCCTCACCCTATCTCTAAGGCTGAGCCCAGCCACTCTACGGAGGAAACTCATTTCGGCCGCAGTGATGAGGAAACTCATCAACCTGGGTGTGGGAGGAAACTCATCTCACACTCCATTTTCCCCTCACTTGTGAACAAGATCCCGAGATACTTCAAATCCTTCACTTGGGGCAGCAACTCGCTCCCAACCCGGAGGGAGCAATCCACTGTTTTCCGGCAGAGAACCATGGCCTCAGACTTGGAGGTGCTGACTCTCATCCCGACCGCTTCACACTCCACTGCAAACCGCTCCAGTGCGTGCTGGAGGTCACGGTCTGATGAAGCCAACAAAACCACATAATCTGCTAAAAGCAGAAATGCAATTATGAGTTTCCCAAACCGGGCACTCTCCTCACCTTGGCTTCGCCTTGAGATCCTGTCCATGAATATCACAAACAGAATCGGGGATAAGTGGCAACCTTGGCGGAGTCCAACACCCACCGCGAACGTGTTTGACTTTGTGCGGAGAATGCGAACACAGCTTTCACTTTGGTTGAACAAGGCCCGGATGGCTCATACCAACGTCCCCGGTACCCCATACTCCCTCAGTACCCCCCACAGGATCCCCCGAGGGACACGGTCGAAACCCTTCTCCAGGTCCACAAAACACATGTAGACTGGATGGGCTCCCACGACCCCCCCAGCAACCCTGCAAGGGTAAAGGGCTGGTCCACTGTTCCACGTCCAGGATGGAATCCGCATTGCTTCTCCTGAATCTGAGGTTCGACAATTAGCCGGAGCCTCCTTTCCAGCACCCTGGAGTGAACTTTCCCGGGGAGGCTGAGCAGTGTGATACCCCTAAATTGGAGCACACCCTCCAGTCCCGCTTTTTAAAAATGGGAACCACCACAGCCACTCCACAGGTACTGTACCCGACATCCACGTCACACTGAAGAGGCGTGTCAGCCAAGACAGCCCAAAAATGTCAGGAGCCTTAAGCATCTCAGGGCAAATCTCGGCCACCCCTGGCACCTTGACATCGAGGAGCTTTTTGACCGCCTCAGCAACCTCTGCCTGGCATATGGACGGGACTTCCCCCGAGTCTTCAGACTCTGCCTCTTCCCCTGAGGACGTATTTGATCGGGTTCAGGAGTTCCCCAAAGTGCTTTTTCCACCGCCCGACAATATCGCCAGTCTGGGTCAGCAGTTCTCCTCCCCGGCTGAACACGGCCTGAGCAAGCACTGCTTTCCCTTTCTGAGTCGCCGAACAGTTTGCCAGAACTTTCTTGAGGCCAACCGAAAGTCGTTCTCCATAGCCTCCCCGAACTCCTCCCACACCCAGGTTTTTGCTTCAGTGACTGCCGAAGCCACAGCCCTTTTAACCTGCCGGTACCTGTCTGCTGCCTCGGAAGACCCCTCGGCCAGCCAAGCCCGAAAGGCCTCCTTTTTCAGCTTGACGGCTTCCTTCACAGCTGGTGTCCACCAACGGGTTCTTGGGTCACCGCCACGACAGGCATCCACTACCTTCCAACCACAGCTCCTAGCAGCCACCTCTGCAATGGAGGTTTTGAACATGACCCACTCGGATGCCATGTCCCCAATCTCCCCTGGGATGCGCGAAAAATTCTTCCAGGGGTGGGAGTTGAAGACCTCGGACAGGGGCATCCACCAGGCATTCCCAGTTTACCCTCACTACACGTTTGGGTTTACCAGGTCTGTCTGGCAGCCTCCCCTGCCATCTGATCCAACTCACCACCAGGTGGTGATCAGTTGACAGCTCTGCTCCTCTCTTCACCCGAGTGCCAAGACATACGCCCGCAGATCTGATGACACGACCACAACGTCGATCATCGATCTTTGACCTACGGTGGTCTGGTACCGCGTACACTTATGAGGCACCCTATGCTCGAACATGGTGTTCGTTATGGCCAGTCCATGACTAGCACAGAAGTCCAATAACAAAGCATCACTTGGATTCAGATCAGCCAGGCCGTTCATCCATCGTTGCCCACGTGAGCATTGAAGTCTCCCAGTAGAAGTACAGAGTGCCTAGGCGGAGCCCTTTCCAGGACACCACCCAGAGATTCCAAGAAAGCTGAATACTCTGAACTGGTGTTCGGTGCATAAGCACACACAACAGTCAGAGCTTTCCCCTTAGCGACTTGTAGTCGCATAGAGGCGACCCTCTCGTTCACTGGGGAGAACTCCAACACAGCAGCACTCAGCTGGGGGCTTGTGAGTATCCCCACATCCGTCCGGCACCTCTCACCCTGGGCAACTCCTAGCAGACGCTTTGGATAAAAGCGTCTGCTAAATGTAATGTATGTAAAAGGAGAGAGTCCATCTCCTCTCCAGGAGTTTGGTTCCAAAGCCAGTGCTGTGCGTAGAGGTGCGCCCAACTATATCTAGTTGGTACCGCTCTCTTCCGGTTCCAGCTCCGGCTCCTTCCCCGCCAGAGAGGTGACGAGAGGTGATTCCACGTCCCTAGAACTAGTCTACAATGCCGAGGATCAGCAGTCCCAGGCCCCCGCCTTTGCCTGCCACCCGGCTGACATTGCACCCAACCCCAACGCCTATCCTTGCAGGTGGTGGGTCCCCAGGGTGGTCCACGATATTATTTAGATATTCCTCCACCCGCTTCTCGTAATCCATAACAACAAGGGATGAAAGTTTTCACCGACAAGTGAATCCGGATCCTCGTCTTACGGAAGTGATGTCAGTGACGTCAGGATTTCTTCTTCGATGGTAGACGAAACTGAACTCTGAGTCGAGCTCTAGTGCTGAGGTTGCTGTGTAGTGTATCACTGCTCGTACTGTAATATTGCAACTTGGACTACTGGTTTGACTGGTTTGAAGCGTTGGCCCATTTGTAGTCGCTCTCGTGTGAAGACGCTCTGCGTAAAGACGCACGTCTACCTCTGCACGTCCACCGAAGCAAGGAGACTGAACAATGCAAACCTGCCTTCTTTCTCTCACTCCATACAAAATGTGCTACTACCGCATCCCTACAACTTCAAGGTCACCCAGAAAGCCTCGTTATCCATACCATACCATACCATACCATACGCCGATGCAATCCGGGTAACCTCAGGTCCTTGCAGCAAACATCTTCTGCAAAGACCTCCTTCTCTGTTGGCTTGTGGAATTGTCGATCTGCAGTTAACAAGGCAGACTTCATTTCTGGTCATGCCAACCACCTCTCCTTGAAGCTCCTTGCTCTCACTGAGACATGGATTAAACCGGAAGATAGCGCAACCCCTGCTGCACTTTCCACAAACTACACATTCTCCCACACATCCAGACCATCTGGCCGTGGTGGTGGGACTGGCCTGCTAATTTCCAACACATGGAAATTTAATCCACTGCTGCCTTTAAACAACTTTGCCTCATTTGAATATCACGCCGTCTTGGTGACTGATCCGGTGAAAGCCTATGTGGTCGTCATCTACCGTCCACCAGGACAACTAGGTGACTTCCTACATGAGCTTGACACCCTGCTGTCATCAATTCCTGAGCATGAATGTCCCATGCTCGTCCTCGGAGACATGAACATCCACTTGGACAGTGCGAGCTCGGCTGACTTCCTGTCTTTGGTTCGCTCGTTCGACCTAAGACAGGTCCCGACTCCACCGACTCACAAGGCTGGCAAAGAGCTTGATCTCATTCTTGCTCGGAGCTGCACCACGGACAACCTAAGGGTCACTCCTCTTCATCTCTCTGACCACTTCTTCATCCACTTCAATGTCCAGCTACCAAAACAACCCCCCACCTCCCCACCCATGGTTACTGTCCGCAACAATCTCCGCAACCTGTCTCCCACCCACTTCTCCTCTGTGCTTTCCTCTTCTCTTCCCCCCCACGGCACTTTCTCCTCTCTGCAGGTAAATGATGCCACTGACTCCCTCTGCTCCACCTTGAGCCCATGTCTTGATAGCCTGTGTCCACTATCCACCAGACCTGCTCGATCAACCCAGTCGCACCCTTGGCTGACTGACACCCTCCGGGCAACGCGCACTGACCTCAGAGCAGCCGAGAGGAAATGGCACAAATCCAAAACAATTGAGGATCTTGCAAGCTACCAAACACTGCTGTCCTCCTTCTCTTCCAGCATCACTGCTGCCAAGAAGGCCTTCTTCAACGATAGGATCAACGGTGCCACAGACACACGTTAGTTATTCGCCACCTTCAAGTCTCTGCTTTACCCTCCACCACCTCCCTTAGCTACTAACCTTACTGCTGACTGCCTTGCCTCCTTTTTTACTAACAAAGTGGCAGCCATCAGCAGCCAATTCACTAAACAACTTACTCACAACCTGTCTTCTCCAGCCCTAGGCTCATCGTTCCCTGGTTTCACCCCCCTCGCTGAAAGTGAGGTATCTAAACTACTAACATGTAGCCGTCCTACTACCTGTCCGCTAGATCCGATCCCATCTAACCTCCTTCAAGCCATATCACCGACTATCACCCCGGCAATCACACATATGATTAATTCTTCCCTAACTTCCGGCACTTTCCCTTCCGCTTTCAAAGCGGCTCGGGTCGCACCACTGCTCAAAAAACCCTCACTCGATCCCAATCAAGTAGAAAACTATCGGCCGGTCTCTCTCCTCCCATTCCTTTCCAAAACCTTAGAGAGGGCGGTCTCTAGACAGGTTACAGAATACCTGTCAAGAAACAACCTTCTTGATACACTTCAATCTGGCTTCAAAAGTGGTCACTCCACCGAAACAGCCCTGTTGTCTGTGACAGAGGCCTTAAAAACTGCTAGAGCTGCTGCCAAATCCTCGGTTCTCATTCTGCTAGACTTATCAGCTGCTTTTGACACTGTCAATCATAGCATACTCCTGTCCATACTCTCAAGTATGGGCATAACGGGCAGTGCACTTTCCTGGTTCGAATCTTACCTTACTGGGCGCTCGTTCAGTGTGACATGGCAAGGCCAGCTGTCTGTGCCTCACAACCTCACCACAGGGGTGCCCCAAGGCTCGGTGCTAGGACCCCTCCTCCTTGCCATATACACCACGTCACTGGGCCCGATCATCCGCTCACATGGCTTTTCATATCACTGCTATGCGGATGATACTCAACTCTATCTGTCCTTCCCGCCCGACGACCCTACTGTCTCGACGCGGATCTCGGATTGTCTCGCTGACATATCCACATGGATGAAGGATTATCATCTTCAACTAAATCTGGCGAAAACAGAACTGCTGGTCTTCCCGGCCAAACAAGGTATTTATCATAACATTGATATTAAAATCGACTCTCTATGTCTTGTTCCTACCAAGGCTGCAAGGAATCTTGGTGTCATTATTGATTACATTACATTACATTTAGTCATTTTGCAGACGCTTTTATCCAAAGCGACTTACAATTGTTCAAACACCGACGGACGCAGCCTTCAGGAGCAATTAGGGGTTAAGTGTCTTGCTCAAGGACACTACAGCATGCTAGCAGGAGAATCCTGGGATCGAACCAGCAACCTTCATCACTAGACCACCAGCTCTACCGCCTGAGCTACAGTCCCCCCCCAATTGATGACCAATTGACATTCTCGGACCATGTTGCCGCCGTCTCCCGGTCCTGCAGCTTCGCACGACTCAACATCCGAAAAGTCAGGCCGTACCTGACCCAATATGCCACTCAACTGCTGGTACAAACCTTGGTGATGTCCCGTCTCGACTACTGCAACGCCCTCTTAACAGGCTTGCCGGCCTGTGCGGTGAAGCCACTACAGATGATACAGAATGCGGCGGCGCGACTGGTGTTCAACCAGCCAAAGAGGGCACATGTCACTCCGCTGCTCATCGAGCTCCACTGGTTACCTGTAGTCGCCCGCATCAAGTTCAAGTCTCTTATGCTGGCCTACAGAGTGATTGCTGGGAATGCTCCCGCCTACTTAAATGCTCTTGTAAGAGCACATGTTGCCCCCCGGATGCTGCGCTCGTCAAATGAGCGTCGCCTGGCTCTGCCGGCCATACAGCCACGGCAATCCAGGCTATTCTCATTTGTAGTTCCACGTTGGTGGAACGAGCTGCCAAAAATGACCAGAGCGGGGGCCTCCCTCCCTGTCTTTAAGAAGCACTTGAAGACCCAGCTCTTCAGTGAGTACCTCCTGTCCTAACCTACAATTACTTAGCACCACCTTGCAGTATTTATTGTTACACGCATGTTGCTGTTACACTAATCTCTGTCGCAATGTAGCTTGAATGTTTTTCTCCCTTGTAAGTCGCTTTGGATAAAAGCGTCTGCTAAACGACTAAATGTAAATGTAAAAGTAATGTAGACGTTGGTACATGCCCCCTCCACAACGATGTCTTAGTTTGTGTGTAAAAGTAGTACGATTTAAAGGTTGAACTCTATCAAAACAGTTTCACATTGTGACTTCACATCTGATCTTCACATTATGATCTTCACCTAGACAGTCGTTAAAAGGTAATGATCGATCGACGTTGTTCAGCGCTGTTCAGCGTCTCGGTAAGTGAACTGTGTTTCCCCATGTAATCTAACGGGAATATTTAACTCCGCGGTTTTACATTTTTCTACTATTTATAAATCAAACCCGGTTTTGAAAATGCGTTGCGATAAAAAAAACCCACAAAGAAACAAATCTGGAAAAATCTAATTTTCCTTCAAGAAAGGTTTGTTCAACTTATGTGGCTGCTCCTAGAGATTTTAGAAATGCCCGAGACAGCGGGTTTTTCTGCTGTGGGTCACATATGTATTTTTTTCAGGATACAATGAATGAGATATGACTCATTAGACCATGTCATTTTATTGAATGGCTCTTGGGTCCAGGTTCTGTGCTCCTCACACAAGGTTATGTGTCTTTTTGTGTTCTGTTTTTGTTGCAGAGTGATTCAGATTTAACTAAGTGGTCATTTCCGAGGCTGTACTATGGTGGTATTTATCCACTATTAAATAACCTTGTGTTGGCGAGCTTTGACCTTATCCACTGCAGTTTGTTCTAGTTTGACATGAGCTGTCATAGATTTTCAGACTCTTATACTTGACCAAGTCAATCCAATTGGCCTCTCTGGAACTCTTTTAGTGGGCTCATGATGCCTTGAAAACTCACATATCAAAGCATTAATTTTTCGATGCTTTTAATACCTTACACATAGTGTTAATTGGCAATCCACCTAATATGATTCCCCATTGCTGTTAGGCCCACGGCCTCCCAGCACCACTAGAGGCCGCTCTAGACCCATCCGCGGCTCCTCCCTTAGGCCAATTTCACACACCTGGGATCAATTACCTTCCTCACCCACACAGTATTTATTCTCCAGCTCCCCAGTCACTTAATGCCTGACCATCAACCAGCTTACCCAAGTTGTACTGCTACTGGCCTAGTTCCTTGTTTCTAGTTCCTAGTTCCTAGTCCCTAGCCCCTAGCTCCTAGCTCTTAGCTCCGAGCGCTTGTTCCAAGTCCCTAGCTTATGACTCCTTGTTCCGTCTTCCCCTTACTTGCTTGTCTCCTGTCGTCGACCCAGTCTGTTCGTCCCTCTCCATCCAACCCAGTTAACCTGCTTGTCTCCTCTCATTGACCAAGGCTGTCTGTCCCTCTCCATCAAGCCCGGTTCCCCATCTCTCCACCCGGATCCTGGACCCCTCCTTCCCAGTCAACATCATCCCTGTCCAGCGCTGCTCCATCCCTACCTGACTGGGTCCCCCCGGCCGTCTCCACCGTGTGGTCTAATAAACATCCTTCGTCTGCCTCCCGTCTCTCTGTGTTGTAGGTTTGGGTCCCTCTTAACTCCGGTCGTAACAGTACAGTCTGGCCACAAAACATGGACCCAGCTGACACAGAGGGGCTCCGCCGCGCACTCCAGAACAAAAGAGTGTTGCTTGGTCAACATGACAAGGCCCTCCGGGACATCGTGGACCACCTCCAGACCATCTCAGCAGCCGTCAGCAGCCTGCAGATTCTGCCGGCTCCTCCGGCTCTCGTGGCCCCACCTGCTCCTCCGGCCGTCCCTCCTCCCTCTACCATGGCTCCCAGTGCCCCCCTCGTCCCCCGTGAGCCCCACGTTCCGGCTCCAGCGCCCTACGACGGCGATTTCAGCACCTGCCTTCCTAGTGCAGTGCACGGTGGTTTTCCAACAACAGCCACCGTCGTACGCATCCGGCAGCGCCCGCATCGCATTCCTCATCTCCTGCCTGAGAGGGGCGGCTCTCGGCTGGGGTTCTGCGCTTTGGGATCAGGGGGGTCCTGAGAGTCTCTCCTATGATCTGTTCACCCACGAAATGAGGAGAATCTTCGATCACCCAGTTTGCGGCAAGGAGGCTGCCAGAAGACTCCTCTCTCTCCACCAGGGTCCCTTAGCGTCGCCTCCCTCATTGTCGAGTTCCGGACACTAGCCGCGGAAAGCGACTGGAACGACGGAGCCCTGCAGGGCGTGTTTCAGCGCGTGCTGAATGACGAGTTGCGGGACGAGTTGGCGCGGCAGGATGAGCCGACGGACCTGGACTAGCTGGTAGATACCGTGATCCGCCTGGACAACCGGCTACGGGAGTGCTGGCGCGAGAGGGGGTGGGGGGGGCGAGACTACAGCCCATGCCTCCCACCTGGGCAGCCATGGCCCGGTCTCCAGCACCAGCTACTCTCGGGCTCCCCAGAAGTTCCCCGACTCACTCCGATGCCGAGCCCATGCAACTCTAGCCCATGCAACTCGGTGGCTCCCAGATCCCCCCCGAGGAGCGAACCCGCCGCATACAGACCGGCGCCTGTCTGTATTGTGGCCGTCTGAGACACCTCCGAGCCCCTGCCCGGTCCAGCCGGGAGAGGACAACTCCTTGGTGGGGTTATGTTCTGGCCGCTCCAGCTCCAACCTTCTCTCCCGTCCTCTGCTCCCGGCTACCCTTTTGTGGGAGGGTATAACACTCTCTTCCTCCGCTCTCATAGATTCCGGGGCGGATGACAGTTTTCTCGACCTGGGACTAGCACGCCAGCTAGGGCTGACACCCGTCCCTCTCCCCACACTGCTCGAGGTCAAGGGACTGACCGGGTCACAACCCATCCTTCCACCCCCTTGACTTGCCACCACGCTCACCTGGGAAATCGAGTCCCTGATCCCCCGAGCACAATAACACCAGCCCAACCCAGGTACCGGACCCCCTAACCACCTGTTCGTCCCTGACACCACATGCTTCCAGGTTCTGCAGTGGGCCCATGCCTCCCGCCTCAGCTGCCATCCCGGGATCACCCGCACCCTGGCCATCGTCCGACAGTGCCTCTGGTGGCTGACCCTGCTTCCTGACACCCGGTCCTTCGTCTCCGCCTGCTCCACCTGCGCCCGGTCCAAGACCTCCACCTGACCCCGCTCCGGTCTCCTCTGCCCCCTATCCATCCCGACTCGTCCTTGGTCCCACATCACCCTGGACTTTGTCACCGGTTTCCCACCATCCCGGGGCAACACTGCCATCCTCACGGGGGTGGACCGCTTTTCTTAAGCGGCTCACTTCCTCGCCCTGCCCAAACCATCGAGGGGGGGTACTGTTAGGCCCACAGCCTCCCAGAACCACTAGAGGCTGCTCTTGACCCATCTGCGGCTCCTCCCTTCAGCCAATTTCACACACCTGGGATCAATTACCTTCACCCACACAGTATTTATTCTCCAGCTCCCCAGTCACTCATTGCCAGACCATCAACTAGCTAAACCAAGTTGTACTGCTATGGCCTAGTTCCTAGTTCCTAGTCCCTAGCCCCTAGCTCCTAGCTCTTAGCTCCGAGCGCTTGTTCCAAGTCCCTAGCTTATGACTCCTTGTTCCGTCTTCCCCTTACTTGCTTGTCTCCTGTCGTCGACCCAGTCTGTTCGTCCCTCTCCATCCAACCCAGTTAACCTGCTTGTCTCCTCTCGTCGACCAAGGCTGTCCGTCCATCTCCATCTAGCCCAGTTCCCCGTCTCTCCACCCGGATCCTGGACCCCTCCTTCCCGGTCATCATCATCCCTGCCCAGCCCTGCTCCATCCCTACCTGACCGGGTCCCCCCGGCCATCTCTACTGTGTGGTCAAATAAACATCATTCGTCTGCCTCCCGTCTCTCTGGGTCGTGCGTTTGGGTGCCTTCTTGCTCCGGTCGAAACAATTGCAGCTTATTCATTTTTACATGATATTTACTTAAGTGTAATTTTTCACAAATTTGTAGATGATCATGATTTGTATCTAATACATCCATCATTCTTTGGGGGATTCTCACTCTGTATTTCTATTTCATATTTCTGCACCCTAAATCAACTTTAGAGCTGCAATTTAAGAATTTAATTCATTACAATTCAATTCAATTGTACATTGAATTGTATCCATCAAAATCGGACTACCAACGAGGTCAATCACTATGACCTACCGTGGACTGTGGTAGAGGTAAAGTATATCAAGGTTAGGGTTAGAGTTAGGGTTACTATTCATCAGTTAAAGATTTTACTAAATTGGGTCAATTACTTGAGAAGACTTGCCAAGCAATTTAAGAAACACCAAACTCTAACCCTGTAATTACTGCACCATCCACCACATGATTCCCAGCATCTACACTTCACAGTATAATCAGCCAGAAAAGCGGCTCCACTTTCCAATCCTCAGGGATCAGAAAGCTGGGTCAGAGAGTGTGTTGAATCTCAAAAAATTCCCATGTCCCACCACCACTAAAAAGGATGACTCAAATTACACCAATTTAAAAAATGTAGATGTAAAAAAATAAAATAATTTGGAAGTGTATTACCACCAAATTCTGCTAATGTAGTAAAAGTTATTCATGCAATATATCAAGTATTCTTTTTAGCTTTGAAATAACTGTTGTTACTTCTGTCCGTCCCCCTGCCAAGTCCTTCTCAAATCTGTCAGGATTGAGTCAAGTGATGGTGGATTAGATCTGAGATTCCTTCCATTACATGGCTCTGTGGAAAATTGGATTCTGAATGGTCAATTTGCGGCAATCAGCCGTCAGTAATTTCTGAATAATGACAGCTGATCTGTAAATAATGAATAATAACCAATGTCACAGGAAAACACTTCTCCGCCTGGATTCATGTCCTTCGTATCACCTCCTTCGTATCACGCCACCTACATGCTAATGCTAGTACTAAGCTAAAGCTAAAACTAAAGACTAGCTAGTGGCAACCTTCTAGTGATGCTACCTAGAAACTGCAATGGAAGACTTGAAGAGATGAATGCAGATTTGTCCAATTTAACGTTAAGACCAGTTAATAGATTAGTCATACTGGATGCAGGTCAAAAAGTTTTTCGTTGCTGCAGTGTTGGCGACGTTGTGGTCTATGTTTTTCAGCGGAAGCTGTTACACTAGGCATAATAGTTATAAATTCAGTTCAAAAACAAATTTCCATATCAATGTATTATTTAATTTATTGAGTTATAAGTGGGGTGATGCACAGCCAGCTTTATAACATTATGTATATTGATGCAAGATACACTTACACTCTCTGTTTGATTATTGAATGTAATAGGGGCGTGCATCTCTTCCTTATAAGACGACGATAAGTATCTTGATACTGTACATGGGCTATGATACGATTCAGGGACGATACATTTTAATATGGAATGATTCAGTGGGATACGATTCGATGTAATCTGATACAGTTCTTAACATTTGTTTAATGTAGACCTTTGTTTTCCATGATAAATTAATATAAGCCAATTCTATGAAAGTATATCTGAAATATCTGACAATTTCTGTTTTGTATTTTTGGCAATTTGTATACACACAAATAATATATATTGTTTGGTTACATTTGGCGACATTTAAAATTGTATTTATCTTTTATTTTTATCCTGTTTTATTGTAGTTATATTTTTATTCACCTTTTTTCCTGACTGTACTGAATTCCAAGTATTACTTTATGGCCTTTAGATAAAATATCTAATAAAGTATATTGTGATTCTGATATAGTAATATATAATATAATATTGTTTCGTTTTTTTGTTTTGTTCCATAAGGAAACGGAGTAAGGAGTAAAATAAAATAACCTACATCATTGGGGGCTATTCATAATAGCTGCCCACCCCTAACGGCGCCACTGCATAGATCAATAGATAGATAGATAGATAGATAGATAGATAGATAGATAGATAGATAGATAGATAGATAGATAGATAGATAGATAGATAGATAGATAGATAGATACTGTAGATAGATAGATAGATAGATAGATAGATAGATAGATAGATAGATAGATAGATAGATAGATAGATAGATAGATAGATAGATAGATAGATAGATAGATAGATAGATACTGTAGATAGATAGATAGATAGATAGATAGATAGATAGATAGATAGATAGATAGATAGATAGATAGATAGATAGATAGATACTGTAGATAGATAGATTGATAGATAGATAGATAGATTGATTGATAGATAGATAGATAGATAGATAGATAGATAGATAGATAGATAGATAGATAGATAGATAGATAGATAGATAGATAGATAGATAGATAGATAGATAGATAGATAGATAGATAGATAGATAGATAGATAGATAGATAGATAGATAGATAGAAAGATAGGTGGATAGGTAGATAGGTAGATGGATGGATGATACAGTAGATGGATGATTGATGGATAGATCGCTCGATCCTCCACATCAGGTCCTACATAAACAATGACATGTACCACCTACATAAACATTTTTGCAGACCAAGTACACCCCTTCATGGCAATGATATTCCCTGATAGAAGTGGCCTCTTTCAGCAGGATAATACATCCTGCCACACGACAAATATTTTTCATGAATGGTTTGAGGAACATGACAAAGTTCAAGGTGTTGACTTGGCATCCAAATTCCCCAGATCTCAATCTGATCAAGCATCTCTGGGATGTGTTGGAACAACAAGCCTAATCCATTGGGGCCCATCCTCACAACTTCCAGGACTTAAAGGATCTGCTGCTAACGTCTTAGTGCCAGATACCACAGGACACCTTCAGAGGTCTTGTGGAGTCTGTGTCTCGACGGGTCAAAGCTGTTTTGGCTGCATCACATTACGTTGACATGTGATAGTCTCCAGAAGAATAAGAATCCGAGCAAAAACCATCGGGTTCCAGCCCAAAGCGCACCCAATGCAAAAGCCCCCCCAGAGCCAGAGCCCTCCACTGATAGACCATATTGCATGATGATGTCACAAGGCAAACTGCTCCACCACCCCCGGTACCTGTTCTGGTCTAGTTCCTGTAAGTTCAATTTACACTCCAGTAAAACAGTTTTTCACAAACTCCTCCTACAGATATAATGCGACTGCACTGGATACAGGAATCATACATTTTTTTATGTGGGTTCGACGGTTTCTGAACGCCAGAATAATGGTGTAATGTGATAATGGCTGGAAGAATAAGTATCCGAGCATTTGGGCTGGACCCCTAATAATTAAGTAATAGCAATAAAAACAGAAACAAAGAAAATGTCAATATTCAGTCAACCTAATAATTAATAGAACAATTGGCAATAGACCTAAAAATTAATAATTAGCAGTAATAATAAAATTAACTATGAACAATAAATCTCAAAATAAAAAATGAGCAATAAAAAATGGCAATATGCAATTACCTAATGATAAACAATAAACAATGATTATAAACCTCAAAACTAAAAAAACAAACACACAATAAATTAGCAATAAAGCAAAATTGCTGAATAACTTTGTTTGCATTTACCAGCCAAGGTAATAGAATGTGAGTTGAAAATCCGAAATGTCTGCCAAAACATCAACATCATCCCACAGACAGGATATCACACGGAGCAAAGTGTAAACATTTATTCTAATCTAATCCATGATCAGAAGTGGAGCACTTTGAGGCAGCTGTCCATCAAGGCTCCTTCCCTAAACCTCCTAGAGCTTGTCACACTAATCCAGACTGGTGTCCTTTAATAATCACGTTAACTTCTCCCGGGGAGACCGCTTTATTGAGTTTTAAATTAATTTGCACTACATCCGTGTGTAGAGAGAGATAAACCCTCCTATTTGAACCGCCCATTTCCAGCACAAATCGCCAGACTAATACTCGGTCCAACATCCACTCGGAATACGGGACGGCAGCCCTTTGAATTACAGACTGTTCATAATAACTGTTGCAGTCATTTCTGGAATGTTAGAATTAAAATAGCAGAACTTCATAGAATTGCTTACAAATGTTTTTGTATGAAATGTGAAATGTTTAAATGTATTTACCAGATAATATACCCTGTTAAATAGCTATTGTGTTTTTATTAGGGAAGGAATTCGCCTCACATGAGATTTGATACCAATACCCCTATGTGTCCAGGACTGATGCAGCACTGAACTGGCAAACGCTACAGCACCAACGCGTGGAGTTTCACAGGCATGCAACTGAGTACTGCCTTACAGTTAATATTTCAGATAACAAACACAAAAATTACCAATGAGTTTCCATGGGAATAGAGAGAGTGAGCATTTGAGAGAAATAAATTGATGATGACTCTATAACACGTTTCAGGATTTTTCTGTGTGTTTTAAACAATGTGACCGTAAGACATTTTTAACACTCCCACATGGATCGATTGTTGCATTTCTGTTTGACCGGCTTGCATCATTCCCCTTCTCCCTGAGCTGTGTTAGAAAGTGTAACTAATTTATGGCCCGAGATAAGAGAATAAATCAAAAAGCAGCAATATCTTAGAAGCATTCACAGCCCATAAGCTTCCCACATTAAACAATGGCGCATTGTTTTGGAGCCGCTACACTTTTCAGAAGCCCTACGTTGTCAAAATGAATGAATCTTAAAAGCCCCTGTGATATTATGTTCCCTTGTTTTTTTCCCCCCTGATAAGCCTCTCTCAAAATTTGCTGTATCACTCATATATCTTTCAGTGTGAAGTAATTCCTTAGACGCAGCATGCAGCCCATTAGCTGGTGGCGAGTTGCCTATTATAATTGTATAAAAGAGAAGGGTAGCATGACAAGCGCTGGAATGTAATTGCTTCTCTGCGCTGCCAAATATGGAATTACTTTGTGTCATGTATCATTACAAAGGCAGAAATGCCAGTCTTTCAGAGTGCTGTGCGACAGATCTGCCGAAGCTGCCATGCGTATAATTCCTGGCCCTGAGTCTCGGGTCCTCGCGCTGTAGCAGGGTGTAGGATGCATACATAATGGGACGCTCAGACACAGCATTGTTGGAAATGCAAATACGCATCACTTTGATTATCTTCGGGTGTTTATCGATGTATTCATTCAATTTACATTATCAGTCTTTCATTCGATGTTTTAACATTTAAATAGCCATGTGAAAAGTCGCTGAAAACAAGAATTTGCCGGGTGTTCTTATAGGTGTCAGGTGTCTTATAAAAACAAGTTATTTTCAGAAGTTAAAGCCACATGTTGTCACATGTGACATTTCATATTGAACCACATGCCACCCGGTGTTAAATGCATGTCAAAATGTGCTTTTGGAATTCATATCGTTCACATCTGAATCACATATAAATGTACATGTAAAATCCATGAATGGCACAGGGGAATCCCATGTGTGGTGCTAACTGACATGTAGTGATGTCTGTAAAACCTCAAACTCATGTGGTGCACACAAGCTTGGGTCAGGTTTTACTTTTCATGTGTAAAGTCGGGGAGAACAAAGTACAGTAGTTGCTTAAAGTGGTAATCCTTAAGTTTATTTTGTTGGAAAACTAATTATACCTTCCGTATATATTTAAACTGGCACTTTATTAGTAAGAGCCGTTCGATGCATTTGCCTTTTACAGGGATTCCTCTATACGTTGTTTCATTGTTCCTTTATGGATTGACACTTTCAGTATCAGTGGCGGTAACTGCTTTTGCTAGACTGAATTTCTGAAAGACGTCTTCAGGTTCATCTAGTTTTATAACATTTGGCTTTCTCTTGGCTTTCAGGCCCACAAAACAATGAATCTGTAAAAGATCCAAGTCCAATGGCTTGGATGACACCAGGACGAGCATGTTGACACTGGTATTGTGGCAGAGGGTTAGGTTCTCTAAGGACCTTTCAGGTGGAAACACTGAAGTGTCGGGTGACAAAAGATGATAGGCGATAGGAACACTTCTGCTGCTGGATCTCTCTGGATCTCCCTGGAGAACAAAAGACTGAAGGACCCACAGACCTAATGTCATACTGAGGGAGATAACACCCATGACCAGGAGCATAATTTCCACATGGGATGGGGGGGACATGTCCCCCGCTCTTTAAAAAATCCTGTTTTTGTTCCCCCCACTTTTTTAATGGCCAAAATCTTACTTGATACGCGACTCTATGGCCAGCCATAAGTCTCGAGCTGAGAATGTGAATTAAACTGCTGATTGTAAAGCCCTGATCTTCTCCAAAAAGTTGCCACGGACGAGTAGCAGACACGGACAGCCTGCTGTGGTCCTATAGTACATTGTGGATGCGGACGTATCCACGCATGCGCTGCAGGGGCGGAAATTACATGGGGCGGGGGGGTCTGGACCCCCCCCCCCTTCCTGGAAAACCGGACTTTCCCCCCTGAATATATAATTGTAAACATAACTATAGAATTGTAAGTAATCTAATAATATGCATTGAAAACACTTGAGCAAATTATAGACGACAAACCATGCGTTTTTCAGTTTCGAAAGATTGCATCCCTCCTCATATGCCTCACAGTGGTTTGGTCCACTACCACTGCCACACACATTAGCTGTCAATAAGAGTCTGGAGCAATCTCTGGAAGTGGTGGCTGACCTCCAGTAAGTAACTACTTTGCAAAAGTTAACTTAAAACAAAGGATGTGTCAGACATTCTTTACTTAGTACTCAGTAAAACATAACACATTTACAATTGGAACCAGACTGTATTTTGCTCGCTCCATTACCTCATGGTTGAATCTTGTGCGTCAACGCGGCCGCCATATTGTTAGGGGGCAGCCACACCTCCTAATGCATGTATGTCTATGGAGGCAGGAGGTCTATCCACAATTACATTACATTCACAATACATTACATTTCACTGCATATATGTATGAAAGTATGTATATGTATGTGACAAAAAAAAAAATCAAAAAAATCTTGAATTAAAATCATCATAACTCACTGAATATTCGATTTGGTTTGTTACAAATGCCAGATGTGTATTTATGATACAGGTTACTTGGTTAAATTGAAAAGGCAGGTTTTCACACCAAAATACTTTATCTTTTGTAGATGGTAACAGTAATATTCCTATAATATAATATTTAAGCTGCCATGATGTAATTGTGTTTATAATTTTGAAATAAATAAACACTTAATTGATAAAAAATACATAATTATACAAAAGTTTAAATATTACGTTTCTGGCAGGCTTCACAGCATTCTGGACTCATACACTTTAACAGCAAAAAATTTGAGATCTGCTTCCTCGGAAAAACAAAATCTAATTATTAGCTTTATTACTTGCAGGTTGGTTATGTGTGCTGTAGAAAGCTTAGATGACCCTGGTTTGTTGATAATGAGAGGAAGGAGTGAACATGATTAGAAGTGAACAGGGTTGAATCAAAAATAAAGTGCTCTAATTATAATACAACCAATATGATTTCATTATGGCTCCGGCTTTCCCATCAGCATTGTTATATATTGTGTTTTTGTCAACTGCTTCCATATCAGAGACCAGATGAGGTGGAGGTGCCTATGGAAGACAGGGAGGGTGAGGCAGGGAGAAGCAGCACTAGCCGGTTGACAACTGAATTGCAAACAGCTTCCAGCCAGTTTCCAGCCAATTACCAGGCGGCTCTCAATCGGCTGCCAACAGGCTGGAATTCCCCCTCCCTCTCATGTGTCCTGACACGGTGTGTTTCATTTCAACTGTAAACACGCATTCATTCAATTGCAGTGTGTCACCATGAGATGCTGCTAACTTCACAAAACACAGTCACATTTCAGAGAGAGATTTCATTTTTTCACCCTTAACCCTAAGCCATTACCTGAGATATTGTCCTTTGAACCCTGACCAGAGGTCATCTTTTAAAGTTCAGTTGTTTTTTTGTCATATGAATGAGAACAGGGCTTTATGCTTTATTTTTATCTACATGTTGCACAGCTTTTTAATTTCAAAATGGAATCTGTTTTTTTATTTACGTTTTTTAAAATACAAAGTTCAATAGCTGTTAGTTCAATGTATGCGAATTTGTACATTACATTTAGCAGACGCTTTTATCCAAAGCGACTTACAATTATTCAAACACTGAAGGACGCAGCCATCAGGGGTTAAGTGTCTTGCTCAAGGACACTACAGCATGCTAGCAGGAGGAGCCTGGGATCAAACTAGCAACCTTTAGATTACTAGACGACCAGCTCTACCCCCTGAGCTACCATCCCCCCATCTCCTGCCACCCTTCTACTTTGTTCCAGGAAACGTATTGGTCGATTCTTCATTGATAGAGTACCATGCCCATTTATGTCTTACTTTATGGATTTGGAATTCTGCTTAGGCATATGCTGCATTGCCAAGTTAGTAGAGACTGGCTGGTATCTGATTGAAGAAAGAAGAGAAACTATTGCTATTGAGTAGCAGGAGTCGCTATGGGACAACCATTTTTGACTATTGTATAGAAGACCTCCCAAGTCATCACACTTTTTTCCACAAAGGTAGAGGTGGTTTGCCTTGTTAGCCAGTGTAGCCGCTTCCCTGTGTTTGCCGTTTAGCTTCTATGTCCTGTTCTATGTCTCTCTGCAATGTTTCCCATGTCACTTTATTGTACAACACAGACACAGAACGAAGGACACTGTTAGATCAATAAAGACATCATGACAGGACACTCTGAGAGGTCCAAAGAAGCACAGTCATTGAAGATACAGTATGTGGCAAGTTGACCAGGTAAAAGTTGACACACAGAACCAGGCTCTAGCCAGGGAATGTAGCCAGTGACCTGCGTCGTTGAGACGGATATAATCAAATGTGATCCTCATCAGTACTATGGTATTGGTGTCCTGCTCTGTACCCAACTGTCAGATTCCTTCAGGGATGGTTATGTTGGTACACTCCAGTATGATGTGGTTCTTCTTGGTCAGTAAAGACAGACTCTGTCTTTAATTTTAGCAGTTTCCTCTCTTAATATTTTGACAAATGTAACATATCATGTTCTAAATCCATAGACTGCTTGGTTTTAGTTGCATAACCCAAATTTCCAGACAAATAGCAAAACAGCTTTATGTAGGGGGGAGCTAAGCTGCCTTTTGGAAGAGGCATTTGCTCTTGTTTAGCCTAAATTTGGCAACACACACTCTGGGGTTCCACATGGGGTTCCATGGGCTTTTAGCACCTTTAACAAGCACAGCTGTTCCAAAGGGCTCTTTGTAGGTGCCAACAACTGCACCACAGACATGTGTGATACTTCTCACATATTGGTTCTATTGACGGCTATGATGCCATTACCCTGTTGAAGTGCCACCGGGTCAGCAGATCTCACCTCCAGGATGACGTTCAAACCTGCACCTGCAGCTGAAAGTGTAAGCTACAAGAGTTTCCAACTGCGAACTGACACTAGCACTAGCACCAGCCCAGAACCAGAACTAGGTTAACATTGATGAAAAAGGGGTAACAACAACGAATTTGAGTCTAGACGCCTCCTCTCCATTCTCCATTCTGCTCGGTTATCTTCATCTGTGTTGTGTTCCTTCCAGACATGCAAACTCAAACACTTGGCATTGCATTTACTGCCAGCGCTAAGCTGTTGCTGTCATCTTCTTCAACTTCCGTGAAGTGTTTGTCAAATATCAACAGATTTACTCATTTTCCCATGTGGCGATATAGAAATCCACATGTTTACATTTTATAGCGGCGAAAAAAATTTCCCCCTTTAACCAAAAAATGCCACCCCCCCTCCCTGGAATTGCAATCCATGTGACTTTGCTAAAGCACTATCTCAATGCAATGGCAGAGATGAGATTTCTATTCTGTTTCTGCTACGGTTTGTGCATTTTCTATCCAGAGAGAAGCAGAACTCAAGTGAGGTTATCCTTGTCTATGTTTTACACAGTTTTTTTCTTGTTGCTGTTGTGTGGGGAACAGAGCTCTCATGCATAATTGTAAGCTTTATCAACTGTAATAGGCTGAGTTGTCTTAATATATACCAGACGTGCCAGATGTGCAGTCAACTTCTACCATTTCATCTGAAAGTCTTTTTCAACATCAACAGCATGCAAATTCAATTGTCTACACAACAAAATGCCTTGATAGATGTAAACCATGTAAAAATGCACACCACCATAAAGGCCATACCTAATTAGTGAGTGATACTTACACACTATATAGAATATACATATATAACAGAAATAAAAGCAAAAATGTACTCAAGGAGGTCTGTTTTGGAAAATGTTGTGATGATATGGTAGTGCATATGTAGTAAAGACTCATTTGGGATGGTACTGTTCTTCCTCCAATGGAGGATGGTGACCAAGGAAAGTTTAAACTAAAGTATCCAAAACAAACTTATAGCTGTTCATTTTGAGGCGAAAACAAGACAACTTGTTTTCAACTAGCCCCCAGATAAATTGTTTAATTCTATTGCTTGTTTCTTATAACTACACCAATATGCCACCCAGGACAAAAACATGGTCATATGAGCAGATTCAATTCAAGGCACGTTCTTGAAATCTATGAAACACCTAGACGTCGATGTATTTGTGAAACCTCTCAACAGCGTACTCGTAGACCAACCACAAATAATAATAATGAGGCAGATGTTTAGCATTCTGTGGTCCCCCGGCGTAACAGAAAATTACTCTCAGAAAAATCCCAGGAAATTTAAATAAGAAAATAATGGAAAGGGATTTGTGTAGGGAAATGCCTTGGGGGGATAACAACAGTATTCCAAATTTTATTTCAACTTAGAACATGTTTTACAACTGCCAATTAATTTCTCCGTCGATCGGTTGAGAGGGGAAATGTACAGTTCAAATGTGAAACTGTCACGTTCCTAAGTCTCGTTCGCACTAGGTTTGGTTTGATCTGAACATTTTGTACCTATAAGTCAATATTATCGTCTGTATTTTCCCAGACACAATGAGCCTGTCTATCATGGTGCTAACGATGCTTCTCCTTTTTTTTATGACGGGCAGCAACATTGGAAATTAGGGAGCCATAAGGCGAAGAGTGCCGTGACACCGGTGGTGGATGTTTGGGGTGGTGGAGGTTGGATGAAAACGACAGGAATCGTTAGCTGGAGAGACACATCACCATCTTGGGCTTCACTATTTCCGTATGAGGAAAATGTGTATTGGATAACATAATTTGCCTTTGGAGGTGAATGAACTGAAAGGTGCTAAATGGAATTAGCCAAAGTGATGGAGAAACGTAACGTCGCCCCACCTGAACTCAACGATGAAAGCTTCATTTGTGTAGGTATTCAATCTGAGTTGATGAAATGATTGACACTTAACACACATAATGATAGATTCTCCAAGGCTGTTTCATTATTGCTGACACAGCCTGCCACTTAAAAAAACTAAAACAAAATAAAAGTGAGGAGCCAAAGGCTTCCATTGTTTCCCCCACACAAAACTCTCAATTACTTTTATACCTCATATTTTTGCAATTACATTATATGATATTATTAATTTCTAAAAAATATGATATAAGCAACAATATAAAGACAATAAATACAATTTAGAAATATATTTTTTTCGGAATAATATTAGGTGCCATTATTTTACCTTGAATGGCATAATCTGTCGGGTACAGTAACATAGTACAATAGGTACAGTCTATAGCATACTAATTATAAAATCACTTAAAATCAATATTCCATCTCAATGTATTATTTAATTTAGTAAGTAGTCGTGTAATAAGCCGAGTGATGGCGAGTGATGACAGTAAGAACAAGTCCTGTGTCCACCCTGCCGGGGGTTGTTTTTGCGATAATGACCGGCTGGCTGCACGTTATCGCTTACCAATGTGTTATATTACATTTTATGGCCTCATGAGCCCTTGCGTCTTATCCTACGCAAGGCTCTCGCTATTTGTGTGTCTATAAGATTACTGTGCATATATTTTGTGTGTGTGTGTGTGAGTGTGTGTGTATGTGTGTGCAGCGGAGGTTTAATGGAATGGAGGTATTATTTTTTTCATTTGTGGCATGGATAAATAGATCTCCGATAAGAGAAGGGGCAGCGTGGCCTTGATAACAGCATGCATAAAAAGTGGTCCGTCAGCACGTAAAAGGATAGATTTAAGAAGGCGGGGTTTAACCTTGGCTCCGGGTGAAGGATATCTGGGTGTTTTTTACATTTTTTTATTATTTGGTTCAAACAACTTAATAACATTTCTTTGGGGACGAGTCATTAACTCGGTAAACATAGGTAAACACGGGTCTTTAATACGGCTCATGCATTTTATCTAAAAAGGACAGCTGTTTTTGACTGTTTGTCATTTACAATATATATATATATATATATATAAATATATATATATATATATCAGGTAGACACGGCATTATAATCCCGCTGAAGGTTAATGTGTGTGTGTGTGTGTGTGTTTGTGTGTGTGTGTGTGTATGTTTATGTGTATGTGTATGTGTATGTGTGTGGGTGTGTGTGTGTGTGTGTGTATGTGTGTGGGGGTGTGTGTGTTTGTGTGTGTGTGTGTGTGTGTGTGTGTATCAGAACATGCGGACAGAGAGATACATCTCCATCAATCTCCCCTGACTTATCTATCCATTCATTACCCCGCTCCCTCCATCTCCCTCCATCTCTCTCAATTGCCAAGGTGAGCCTGAATCAACATTTTGGTTTTGGCCGCACGGATGCACAGGTAGCGATTACAAAAGGGGACCAATCTCCCCCTCCACCCCCCAATATAAAAAGATCCCCCTTCCTCCTCTTCATCCCCCCCGAAGGTCAATCTTCCTCTCTTTCTTTGGAGTCTTTGCGCCGTGGTTTTCTTGGGCAGAGGTCGTCACGACACATTGTTTTCTCAAAGGCATCCATCAAAGCCATCTCCTTTGGCATTGATTGCATTGGCTCATTAAGGAGTCCTCTGAAGACCGCCACACACACACACACACACACACACACACACACACACACACACACACACACACACACACACACACACACACACACACTCACACACACACACACACACTCACACACACACACGGGCCACCAGGAGGTACTGGCGCAGTTTGCGAAAGTCAACCAAAAAGAACATTACCCTAAAAATGACACTTTGACAAATGTAGGTTTATTATGTTTATTACGTTTTTTTTTCATGGTTACACCACTACTAAAACTGTATCATCCCATATATATTCCTGCACCACTGTATATGTTTTTAATATACTGTACAGTGCTCAGTACTATCCAGTATGAAGTATACTGTATACACAGTATATGCATACATCTTGCTTTATTAATTTGAATACAGAGCTTATTCGGTTTCTTATTTGTTTATTTATGTTTATGTTTATTCTATAGTTTTACGACATTACAGGTTTTTTGTAATTGTTTGTTTTAGTTTTTATATTTTTATTACTTTATTTTGATTGCTTATGTACTGCCGTGACACTTATTTATTTATTTGTTTATATTTATTTGTTTTATGTTTATTAAATATGGAAAAATTTTCAACAAATTCTGAGGCTTATTGCATATTGCCATTTTCAGTTTATTACTTTATTAATGTTACGTCAACCTAATGTCAACCTATTTTCTTATGTAAACTGTATGTATGTATGTATGTATGTATGTATGTATGTATCTATCTATCTATCTATCTATCTATCTATCTATCTATCTATCTATCTATCTGTCTGTCTGTCTGTCTATCTATCTATCTATCTATCTATCTATCTATCTGTCTATCTGTCTGTCTGTCTGTCTGTCTGTCTGTCTGTCTGTCTGTCTGTCTGTCTGTCTGTCTGTCTGTGTCTGGTCTATCTGTGAGAAGACCGCGAGCCATTGAATTCATCGTTATTTGGGAAGTTTTACGTTTAGGTTGAAAAAGTCTTGGTGGATCCGACAGTTTTCAGTATTCAACATATCTTTCTGGAAAATAAATGAAAACCTCTTTGCAGGACTCTGCCGAGCGCAATCAAATCCTCTAACGAGAAAACCTTGCATGAGCCGCCGGCCCACCGAACATAATAACAATACAAATTTGTTTACTCGGCAGCTGTGGAGAGAGGAGGGAAATCAACAAATGATTTGTATCTGTCCAAACTCCCCGCCTTCTTCTCTCTTAGGCCTCCGCAATCATAGTCCACATTGTATTGCACTCACCTGACCTTCACATTTTGACTGAAAAAAAGTGGCGTTTCAGGCAAACCCTCCCCTCCCCCCTCAATGCGGGACAGTCAACGCAAACTCTCAGAACTTGGGCACAAGTGGATGTCAAGATTCTCAAGGACCCCCCCCACCATCTACACAAAGGATTTATTTTAGATCAATAGTGCCAGGGATGCCTGATTGCATTCTGCAAAGAGTGCAATTGAATGGTGACTTCAATGCAACTCAATCAATGCTATTTGTCGATCCAGGAAATTACTTGTGTCTCGAAACCTGAGACCGTAAAATGAACGAATACCCTGCCGATGGCGTCGGCTTCGCAGGAAATCTGCCGCTTGCTCCCCGGGTGTGTCGAGATTAACAAGATTGGCGGGGATCGCGGCTTCAGCGTCGTAATGATTGTTAGATGAGTGTGTTTCCTTGATAGAGCGTCCCTGTCCTACCTGCCGAGCGAATACAACGACCTAAGTAAAAACAAATTGAAAAAGAAACGCAACAGGATGCGTGTAGACCAGAGTTTCCCAGCCTTCTTTCAACCACGGCCCAGTTCTTATCATGAAATAATCCCACTGCACACTACCATCTGTGAAGAAGTAGAAGAAGAAGCACACTAGCCTGTTTACCACTAAAAACATTAAAGACATGTAGAACTGTGCTTACTTTTATGGCCTGCATGCATGCCTTGAAAACGATTTGTCCGTTATGAACAGATCTTTTAAATGACTTGGGCGTCGGAAGTCACTCCGGCAAAAGAATTGGCTTCGACGCCACAAACTGAAAATAATTGGCTAGACTTGGTGAAAGACAAATTTAAAGTAATTTACCAATGCATTTGGCAAAATTCATAGTGAAATTGAGTGATTTAACATCACAGTACACCAAAGCAAAAAAATTGATGGAATTAAATGATTCTTTGTAGATTTCCATTCACAACTCAGAGCAAAACTGACTCTTTTGACACTGACCTATTTTGCGTCGGTTTAGTGGCCGCAAAAGCAACGCAATCCTTTTGTGTATTTGTGTCGCTACTCTCGCTAGAATTGACAAATTTGATAAACTACTGTACCACAGCCTTCCAATTTTGATCTTGCAACACAAGTGCTAGTTTCCGTTTTTTATGAATTTCAACTGGAATTAAAGAAATATTCACTTATCCCAAACCGCCAAATTTGGTCCGGGCCCGTCCGGGTGAGCGCTGCACGTCTCAAGGAGAAGGGAAGACCAGCCAGAAAAGTAAAGAGTAAAGACTCCTCCACGGATCAGGTAGCTGGCAGGAAGAGGCGTCACCAGGAATAAGCGTCGGGGGGCACGTTTTTTCGGTAGGTATTTTTAGGCCCAGTTCATTGGCACTCTGTACAAGAAGGATAGCAATGTCAGGGCGACGGTGGGGAGAAGGAAAGGGAGCCATAATAAATTGTCATTGAGGGGACCTTTGGTGTAGGATAACCAGCGTCAGAGGCAGGAGCGCAGTGGGAGTCCCTGGAGGTCAATACAAACACTCCTTCACTTCCAGGACCATGCAAAAACCTGTTTCTTTCCCTTCCTCGGAGCCGAGATGCATCCCACGGTCTCTGATGTCACCGGTCTACAGCAGACCTTGGGATGAAGGGTGATTCATCGCAGGGTTTTATTTCATATCTTTTCATGGAATAACTTAAATTAACTTTTACATTCATTTACATTGATTAGAGTTAATCTTTAGGTTTGTTGATTATGGCAAAATGTTTCTGTTTTATAAGGATTATTTTTCTTGTTATTGTTTGGTGGAATCTTTCATGTTTATTGTTCATTTTTAGGTTATTATACACCCATCACCCACAACAATAAAACCACCGCTAATAACCACTAATATTGTGTAGCTCCCTCTCGTGGCGCCAAAACAGCTCTGACCCGTGGAGGCATGGACTCCACAAGACCTCTGAAGGTGTCCTGTGGTATCTGGCACCAAGACGTTAGCAGCAGATCCTTTAAGTCCTGGAAGTTGTGAGGTGGGGCATCCATGGATCGGAATAGTTGTTCCAGCACATCCCACAGATGCTCGATCAGCTTGCACGCTAACCTTGGCCATCCACATGATGTAGAAGAAAATGTGATTCATCAGACCAGGCCACCTTCTTCCATTGCTCCATGGTCCAGTTCTGACACTCACGTGTCCATTGTAGGCCCTTTTGGCGGAGGACAGGGGTCAGCATGGGCATTCTGACCGGTCTGCAGCTACGCAGCCCCATACACAGCAAGCTGTGATGCACTGTGTGAACATCCACATGATGTAGAAGAAAACGTGATTCATCAGACCAGGCCACCTTCTTCCATTAGTCATTGGCTTTCATCCATTGTCCAGTTCTGATGCTCACATGCCCATTGTAGGCGCTTTCGGTGGTGGACATTTTTTTTAGCAATTTGTGGTACAGTAGCTCGTGGGATTGCTCGTGGGACCATGGGCGCCCATGACCCTGTCGCCAATTCACCAGTTGTCCTTCCTTGGACGGCTTTTGGTAGGTACTAACCACTGCATAGTGCAACACCCCACAACACCTGGCATCTTGGAGATGCTTTGACCCAGTCGTCTAGCCATCCCAATTTGATCATCTCAAATTGCTGCAGAGATCCTTACGCTTACCCATTTTTCCTGCTTCCAACACATCAACTTCAAGAACTGACTGTTCACTTGCTGCTTAATATATCCCACCCCTTGACAGATGCCATTGGAGCGAGCAATGTTTTTCACTTCACCCATCAGTGGTTTTAATGTTGTGGCTGATCGATGTATTTTGTAAAATGTTAGTATTTTGGTTCATTTCTAGGTTAATTGTATACTATCTATCTATCTATCTATCTATCTATCTATCTATCTATCTGTCTATCTGTCTGTCTGTCTGTCTGTCTGTCTGTCTGTCTGTCTGTCTGTCTGTCTGTCTGTCTGTCTGTCTGTCTGCCTTCATTCTTAACAGCTTTTTTTGACTGAAAATTCATAAAATAAACGCACAATTAAACAAATTTTGTCAAAACACATCAGCTTGTTAGCCAGAAAACGGCCCTGGTATTCCGTAGTTAAAGGTTGGCCATCACTGTGAATAATACTTTTATTCCTCGTTCTCTATGATACTATGTACGATACTATGTTCTCCTGCTCACATAAGGTTGACTGAACGTGGTCAGTTCTCAGTATTTGGAATCTCTGAGAGCTCTGCAGTTCAAACGTTTCTCTTTTTCCTGGAGACATGACTGATTTGATTCAGTGGTGCATGGCTATCAGTAACTTCGTGGAAAACGCTATCGATCCACAAAAGGAGATATTTTCTTTCTACTCTGCCCCTCAAGAGGAAGATCAGAGGGCAGGGACCAGATAGAGAAGAGAAGCCCTTCAAACTACTTATTTAGACTTGCCCAAAAAAACTTCCACAGCGTGGGACGCTGTTAATGGGCATCAAGGTTAAAGCACAAGTTACCACTGTTGAATGGTTGTCGATCTGTTTGTAGCGAAAACATTTTTTAAATGACTTAGGACAAGTCACACCTTCATCCAAATTCGACAATGACCGCGGCATCATCTTATCCCGTCGCTACCCTGTCCCTTCCTGCGCTCGGCCGATGAAAATAGCCCCCCCCCTCGTCCGTGCCAGGTGTTAACTTTTCCTGGCAGGTCTTTGGCTTCATCGACAGTAAATGATGAAGGAGAAGTCGAACTGCAGCGGTGTTTTGGAGAGGCAGCTGGCAAGCTTCGGGGCGGGGGTTCTGGTCATTAAATTTGCTCTCCTGCCCAGATTCCAGTTTCCCAGGCTACACAAGTACGGGACTCAAACCTACTTCTTCCCCCTCGTCCTCGCCCCAGAGAAGCTTCATTTTTTTCCCCCTCATACCAACTTAATTTCACCCCAGAAATTAAGTTAGTGCAGTTGGGAGCAGTTATCATTAACATCTATCGACTTAAAGAGAAGTATCGGCGCTCAAGGATTCGCAATTTCACTTTAGGAGGAATACCATTTCTGCCCTGTGTCATCGCTTGCGTTTTAGACTTATGTTTTTTAATATCATCACACAAGGTTTATTACTGAGTGTTAACTCATGTTATGACACGGCTCTGTGGAGTAATCTACTCTGATTGGTCAATAGCAGCCTATTTCTGAAAAATGACTCATAATGGGGTTTTTTTATACTTTATTAATCCCTCTAGGGGAAATGAGTTCTCTGCCTTTACCCATCCTAGAATTTGACGTATCTAGGAGCAGCGGGCTGCCACATAGCTGCGCCCGGGGAGCAGTGAAGGGGTTAAGTGTTTTGCTTAAGGGCACTTCAGCACGCTACCAGGTTTGAATCTTCCGATTACTAGACGATCCGTTCCATCCCCTGAGCTACTGCCAACTAATTTCCGGTTTCATCGTGCCCAGTGACGCTACATAGAAAAGATATACAATAGAAGAATTGAAAAGATGAATGCGGATATGTAAAATAACAGGAAATAGGTCTGTCATACTGTATATGTAGGGCGAGTCGTTGTGTAATATGCAGAATTATATGCAGCCAGTCAGTCATAATCACAAAATAACCCCCTTTATCTGAGTGACACAAGCCCTAATCAACCTGTCGGCTTTAATGTTAATGACCGGCTGGCTGCACGTCATGACTTAGATTATAATAATGTATAAATGTGTAAATGTATAAACCTAAGATAGGTAGAAAAAAAAATAATAATAATAAAATCAAAGCTATAACCGGTGTTATGTAGTATTTCACTACATTTTCCAATAGCGTGAGTAGCTATTTTCCATATATAAATGGAAACGTTTTTTTTCTTTCTCATTAACAGCGTAGGAGTGTGTCACACAAGCATTTGAAGATTATTTATCTGTAAATCAAACAAAGACAAGAACTCATCGTGGGGCCACATTTTAAACCCTTTAATGGTTTGGGGGTGTGACTAATTGAAGATATACTGTATATATTTTCATTGTGGAGAGTATAGCTTATACTTGTAGAAAAAAAGAAAAAAAAGAAAAGAAAATGCAAAACAACCTTTAAATTTGCTAAATTATCTTCATCAATTTACAAAAACACAACACAAATAAATTATTTCCTGATATAATCCTCTCACGTTTCATATTCTTAAATTCACACTGCTTCTGCATAGTTTTAAGCCTGGTTCACTCCCAATCCGTAATTGCATCTGACAGTCAGATCCTCCTAGCCTGGAACCAGATCTATCTGTGAGCTCATATTTCATTTGCTCTGCAGAGTACATCTGGCCACCCTCCCATTCAAACAGATATCCCCAAAACCTCACAAACGTTTATCTAATATGGGGCGGGTTTGATACGATGACGATGCAGAGGAGAGCGGCTGAGGCACCTTACCAACATGGCTGCCGCTGATGTGGAACAGTCTGTTGAATCCTCTACCGTGACAGTATTAAAGGAACTGGACACTATATTTCCTCTGAAAACTCTTGGTGACAAGAAAGATGTGTTTGCTGTACCTCCAACAGGATTTGGTCAAAGTTGAATTTACCAACTCACTCGCTCAGTGCTACATTTTGTTGCTCTGATTGGTGTTAGGTCTATCCATTTGCTTCAAGAGAAATTTGGTCAGCGCCCGTTGGTAACGCCTCTTGGAAATTGAAAATGAACTGAGAGATTCCAGAATATTACGTACTTGCGAATAGGTCTGGCAATGTCAGGCTAAGATCTTCCCCCCGAGAGGCCAACGGATGAACTGAAATGGGAGAGCTTGTTTGTTCCAGTTAAAGTCAGTAGTGAATATGGTGACATCCAAGGTTAATAATAATTAATGTTCATAATGTCCTTACTTTACATTCTTTACATTCTTTTGATTCCGCTACTTGTATATAAAGCTATAAATGGTCTTGCACCTCAGTATATAAAAGAAATGCTAATTATTCACAAACCAGCAAGAACTCTCAGGTCCACAGGCAGTGGTCTTTTAACTATCCCTCGTAACAACTCTAAAGCAGGAGAAGCTGCCTTCTGTATCTATGTCCCAAGTAAATGGAACACCCTACTGAAGGACCTGAGAGAGGCCCCCACACTGAATACTTTTAAAAGCAGGTTAAAAACCTTGCTGTTCCCTACAGTCTATGAATGACTGACATCTGTCTGTCTGTCTGTCTGTCTGTCTGTCTGTCTGTCTGTCTGTATTACTGGTGCTAGTTCTATGGCTGCTACTGCTGCTATTTCTGCTGTTTCTGTTGTGATATTACAGTGGGAGGATTATAAGAAGGGTGTGTCTTCGGAGAGATAGTGAAAAGCATCTCCCTCCCGAGGTCAGAATGGAAATCTTGACCCGTAATTTAGGGACGCTAATTAAAGGACCGTGACTGCATTAAGATGAGACATTGCACAGAGTTGAAAATCCCGTTTCTGGTGAGGGCTACCACTTCCGGTTCCGGTGACGTCTTTGCTCTGCGTTACATTGTTGAGATGAGATGGTACACACTGTTGATTCAATACAGATGAGGAGATTTCTGGTTCCGGTGAGAGCTACCACTTCCGGTTCCAGTGACGTCTATGCTTGTGCGCTGTCACTGCTGCTGTTGCGGTTGTTTTTGCTGCTGCTATTGTTGCTGCTGGTACAGTAGCCGCTAGTGTTGTCATTGCTGCTGGTGGTGTTGTTGGTGCTGCTAACCTTATACCTAAACTTAACCATCTCTGACCTTATTCCTAAACCTAATCATCTCAACATGATACCTATACATAACCATCTCTAACCTTATACCATAATTTAAATATGTCTAACTTTGTACCTCAACTCAACATCTCTAACATCATAACCTGAGTGACTTTTCCGGTTCCGGTGAGAGCTACCACTTCCGGTTCCGGTGAGGCCTTTGCATGTGTGTTGCTGTTGTTGCTCCTGCTTGGTTTGCTGTTGTTGCTGCTGGTGTTTATGTTGTTGCTATTTTTGTTGCTGTGGTTGTTTCTGTTGCGATATTACACTTAGAGGATCATAAGAAGGGTGTGTTTTCGGAGAGAGAGTGTCAAAAGGATCTCCCTCCCGAGGTCTGTTTGGAAATTTGATCCGTAACTTAGGGACGCCAATTAAAGGACCATGACTGGATTAAGATGAGATGGTGCAAACAGCTGAAATTTCCGATTCCGGTGAGGGCTACCACTTCCGGTCCTGGTGACGTCTTTGCTGTGCTTTACTTTGTTGAGATGAGATGGTACACACTGTTGACTCAATACAGATGAGGAGATCTCTGGTTCCGGTGAGAGCTACCACTTCCGGTCCTGGTGACGTCTTTGCTTGTGTGCTGTCGCTGTTGCTGTTGCTGTTTTTGTTTGTCTGCTACTGGTATTGACACTGCTGGTTTGTGTGATTGTGTTGCCCTGGTATGAAATGCGCTCTATAAATAAAGTGTGACTTGACTTGACTTGACTTGACTTTAGGGTTGTTGGTAGGCTTGCCCCCTCAAAGTCGACGAGTCTAATCTTTAGTCGGAAACCTGTCAGTCGACAGATTGTTCAAGTCGATTGTCGTTTTCTTTTGTTATTTTTCAATAGTTTTTCTGTCAGTCAGTGTGCATACAATAACAGGATGAAACAGAGAGGAGCTGACAAAATGCACGGGGATAACATTTTAATGAGGAATTATAAATACGGGGAATCATATATATGTATTTTATATGTGTGAATCGTCCACCGAACACGGCTCTGCGTGTGCGCATTGAGCTGCGCCCTGCTCCTCCAAGTAAAATAACTAAAAACAGTGTGATTTTGGTTGTTTTATTTGGAGGCACAGAAGAACGGGGCGATCGATCTATGCCCTGTTCTTCCGTGCCCCCCTGCCCGTTCCTTCGATTCGACTTACAAAATTCTGAGTTGGGTACAGCTCTAGTTATTGGTACTTATTTCTGAAATCATCGTAACTACAGTTCATTTCTTAAGGACCAGTCTGCATTATTACACAGGCCACATTGGAATCGGCCTTGAATGGGCCTTGTATTGCCTCGGTTATACTTCAGTTAAGGTAGAATACATGGGGATGTTTTCTAATAACAAAAAGAAAAATGCTATTAAATCTATTTAGAACAATTATTGTCGCAAGATACTACACCGATGCTATGTATTTTGTGCTTGAAAGTATCGACTCGTAAAATGACATAATGTCATAGTGGAATTTCCTCGTAGGATTGAATTGATTCTAGTTAAGCTACTTTCCTCACCAGCTGCTT
>NC_137190.1:30483155-30525655 GCF_960531495.2 Zeus faber | reverse complement strand
TGCACATTATTCATCAAGGAAAATCAAGTGTCATCAAGCGTAGGAGTTTACAATTGAAGGCCTGACGTGAGGAGTAGGGAGCAATCCTTCAGCCATATATTATTTTTATAGCTTTTATCAGGGTTTCACTTATCTTCAAACTTAATCTGGAATGAAGCGTCCGCCTCCCTCCTACAGGCTTCATCACAAGGTCAGCTGCTGAGGTCGCCACAGAATATTCACTCCGAATCAAGAAAATCGAAAAATGCACCGTGATTGGACATCAAATATGGAGGACATTTTATTTGTGTGTATTTCTTCATTGTGATTTTTGTGCCGACGGCAAACCTTCTGGTCAGGTCGGTGGAAACCGAGGCCCTTTTGTTGCACCCCATCATTAACAACGAGACAGTAAAAAAAAAAACAGTGAAAACTAGCCTTACACCATCACAGCTGGGGTTGGATGAAAGAGAAAGATGCTCCGGGGGTCCTAACACCACGGCGTCAATCTGCCGCAAGCCGACCAAATCTTTTCAAAGTCTTCCCAAGTCTCAGGTGCTGAAACGGCTCAAGGTGGCGGACAACTCTGTGTTATACTATATATATATATATATATATATATATATATATATATAAAGATGTTGCGCACCTCAACCTTAACAAAATCTTTGAACATACCTCAATGGACTTGGGTTTTATCCGGAGGACAAGGCATGGAATTAGGGTGGAGGAGAGTAGCAGTGCAGGTGAATCACCAGATCGAATGGGAGGAAGTCAACAAGTATGACCAAGAGGAATGGATGGATGGATGGATGGTTGGATAGATAGATAGATAGATAGGTAGCTATGTAGATAGATAGATAGATAGATTGGTAGGTAGATAGATAGATAGATAGATAGATAGATAGATAGATAGATAGATAGATAGATAGATAGATAGATAGATAGATAGATAGATAGATAGATAGATAGATAGATAGATAGATAGATAGATAGGTAGATAGATAGATAGATAGATAGATAGATGCGTTCATGCCGATGTTAATATTTTTTTTTCCCATCTATTTTACATTTTGTCACAGCCTCATAGGCAAAGGTTCTTTTACATGGTGCCGCAGAAGCATGGCGACAGTGGAGATGAAGACGAAGGAGGAGGAGAAGAAAACAACAGGATCAAATTGAAGAAAAGAAAAGATGAGGGGAGGTGAAGTCGCCCACCTCTAACGTCTCCTAGAAGTCCTCCAAAGCAGATAATAACCCTCACCTGGGCACCTAGTGTGGGAACTGGAAACAGAAGAAAGAACAGAGGGAGGGAGGGAGCGGCGAACACCTTTCTCCTGCTAAATCCACTATAATGGCCTCATGATTACCCCTATTTCTGTCGGCCGGGCACTGGAGATTGAGCCGGAAAATGATGCCTTATTTCAAAAAAGGCTTCCACGCAGCGGTAAATTCAGGGGACGTTAGGAGGTAAGATAACATGCCGCACCACTCATCTACACATCAAATATGGAGCTTTACAACCAGGAACACAACCCTGGACACTTTGGAAATTCCATTGTACTAGCATTAGCATAGCATGTGTCTTCAAATGAGTCGCTAAATCCCATTGTTTTACCCCTGAATTTGCAGAGCTGGCCCCTGCGTTCCCGCTCCCACTTGATGTTTCCAGCACCGTTCCCCTTCTTTTTTTCTTCTGGGTTCAGACAAATATGAAGTAATATCCGATACTGTTGGTTCTGTCCGGTCACTCTGCTTCCGTGTTCCATGGTGTTTTGTTTGCTTTCCTGACATCTCAAATAGCAGTGGGGTCTTGGAACATCATCGTTATTATTGCCAATAAAGGTAAGACTTTTTTTTTGTTTTGTTTTCCAGTGGATATAATCAAAATCCTCTTACGGATTCCACTTTAACCATATGAGTGTGTTGTAAAGTTTCCTTCACTTCACTCGGCCTGGAGCCACGTCGATATCATTCCTACGTGGTACAGTATTTAATAATATTAGATACACCCGTTTATCCATCTTAAACGCCTTGGGATCCATCGAGAACAGGAGGGTGTTTGTGTGCGGGGTTCTATGGAAAACATCACTTTTTAACACGCTGGGTTGCCATAGCGATGGATTCCATCGATTGCATTAACTGGCTGGAGCTACCGGGCTATAGTGTGGCCATTTCTGAGACCGGTCTAAGTCGTCCAGTCCACCGCTTCCACGTCGAAATTCCCCGACTTTGCCAGAGCACCCCATCAGGTTGACTCTGCGCCCATTGACATTGACAGAGCCAGAACGATGATGATGTATTGTTTGCTTCCCTACAACTACAACCCCAACCCTTACCCAACGTCACTATGGTCTTCACAGGGGTCTCATTTCGACCAGCATTGATGTGAATGGAAGCCTCCCAACACACGCACGCACGCAAACACACACACAAATGTACACACACACACACACACACACACACACACACACACACACACCATGGGCGCTGGATTGTACCATGGAGTGGGGGGGACACGCCGGAGGGGGAGAGACAGAGGACATGTCCCCATCATGCACAGTGTTCTGTTTTGTTCCATATGGAAACGGAGTAAAATAAAATATAAAAAAAAAAAAAAAAAATTAATGGTGTACCGCCTATTCCAGCAGCTCTGACACACACACACACACACACACACACATGAATAACAACAACAACAACAACAACAACAACAACAACAACAGTAACAACAAACCCACCAAGACTGCTTGGCATGGACTCTGTGAGTCCGTGCCGATGCTGATCTTGCTGGAGGATTACGTGTCCTCGGCGTCCATTATTTCCAGATGTCACCGCTGCCGCCGTGTGGTTTGTTCTTTGCGTGGCGAGGGAGGAACAGAAGCGCCGGCGGTAGCTCATTAACCCCTCTTTCTCCAAAAGCTCCATTAGAAGAGAAATCTTTTACTGATCACACAGACACACACACACACACACACACACACACACACACACACACACACACACACACACACACACACACACATACGCTTTGGGTGGTGGCCGGTGAAATGGCTCCTCTGCACTTAACCCATCCTGGCTTGTCCTTCCTCCGGGGGGGCAGCCAGGAGCAGGGGGCAGCATCCAGTGATGCGCCCGGGGACCTGGGTACAAATGTCCATCGCTGGTCTCTCCAGGCTCCCCATCTCATTCTCTCTCTCTCTCTCTCTCTCTCTCTCCCACTCTGTCTCACCCCAGCAACAAGGAAGGGAGTTTTCTTTAAGTTTTGGTTGCTGCAGACACCACCACCGTTGCTTCCTTCCTTCCTTCCTTCCTTCATTGTCAGAATTAGCTTAGCGCCAGGGTTAGCCTAAGCCGCGTGTTTACCCAGGGACTTTCCATTGTCATACCGCCCATTTAGCTTATGAATACACGCACACGCACACGCGGGGGGTGTGGTTTGGCTGTTTGTCAGATAATTTAGGGTTAGGGTTCTTAAGCCTCCCGAGGTTTACTGTGATCATTAACGGCCCCGATTTAGTTATAACTCAGTAATGACTCAGTGTTTTTCTCAAGGATTCATTACTATCAGTTGGAAATATGCTATTCGTTTGAATGGGGTTGGGTGTGGGGGGGCTTGGGCGGAGGCGGGGAGGGCGGAGAGGGGTGACAAATATCACATTTCAACCACCAGACGTAGACTCGTCTCATAAGACTCTCCCCACTTCCCGCCGCAATTGTCTGGAATCGTCCCCTGGCTGCACCTCTGGGGTTTATCTCACTAATTAATGACTTAATTAAAAAGCAGTTGTGAGACGATGAAGAGGGTCATATTTGTCCCTATTCAATCAAACACATTCCTGCTCTGGAGCCTCGGAGCGCGATATCGCTAGTCCCTCAAAACACACACACACACACACACACTCGCACACACACACACACACACACACACACACACACACACACACACACACACACACACACGCACACACACACACACTCAAACAATGCCCTGCAAAGTTCCACATGGTCACATCGCCCACGTCTGGGAATGTGACTCGAGAGAAATTTGGGAGGACCTCACCTCACATATAGTTTTTTTGACAGACAACTCTAAGATTTACTTTAAAAATGATCTTTATGTGTTTTTCATCATTGAGTTGAGTTTAGCGTCTGGGCTCTACAGGTCATCCCTCCCGGCGAGGTGAACAGAAAACATAGGCATGCTCAATGAGCTAGAAATATAGGAGTTATGAGCTTGAATCCCCCCAGTGGATAGAAGGGTAAAGCCCAACAGATGGAGCAGGGGAGGTGGAGGGAGCAAAGCAACACAACAATCAAACAGGAAGCAAAGCAGGTAGGGCAGCAGTGACCACTGCTTAAATATGCCTCCACACCATAAGGGTGTGGGGAATGTGGCGCAGTCAAGTTGTCCAACAGAACTAGTTCCCAAGCTATATATATATATATAGCTCTAGCTCTATATACTGTATATATCTATATCTGTATATACTAGCTCCATAAGCTATATATATATATATATATATATATATATAGCTTAGGGAGCAAGTGAGTGTGTGTGTTTATATATACACACACTCACTTTATTAGATGCACCTTTAAAGTACTGGGTAGGACCGCCCCAGCTTGAAAAGAGATGAGGATGGGGAAGTAGCTATTAGAAGATGGCTAGACTGTGGTTCCACATGGTCAGCAACAATACTCAATTAGGCTGTGGCATTTAAAACCATCATCAGTCGGTATTAAGGGGCGAAATACGTGCCAAGATAACATTCCCCCACCCCACCCCGTCACCACCACCACCACCAATGTGAACTGTTGGTACAAGGCAGGATGGCTCATGGACACATGTGGTCAAGGCCAATTCTGACCCTACCATCCGTATGGCACAGAGGGAATTTTTATAATTCTTCAGACCAGGCAACGTTTTTCCAATCTTCCACTGTCCAGTTTAAGTGGGGCTGCAACTGCCATAGCTTCACATTCCTGACCTTAGCTTCAGGGATGGAACCTGGTGCCAATCTGCACCACTCTGTAAACTCCAGAGACGGTTGGGCATGGAAATCCCAGGAGATGTGTAGTATTCTGAGATACTCAAATTCACCCCCTCCCAGACCAACCAGCAACAACCACGGGTCAAAGCCACTTAGATTCACATTTCTTCCCCATTCTGAAGTTCAGTAAGAGCAATGACTGAACCTCTTGACCCCATGTCCGCACGCTTGCATGCATTGAGTTGCTGCGGATGATTGGCTCATAAGATATTTACATTAACGAGGGGGCGGACAGGGCTATCTAATAAAGTGGCAACTCGAGGTAGATGTATAGCTTGGGTCGTTCAAAAGAAAGGGTCGCCCACAGCACTCCAACTCAGAGTGTTTTGGCTCATAGAATTCAAAGGGGTGTCCCCTTCCTCCAACCCCCCCAAGGGAGCGCTTGACGAGAAAATAACTTTTCTCCATCTGAGGAGAAGATAAGTCACTTTGTTGTTATAGCCCAACCTCACCCGACCCCACCCCGTCTCTGTCTCTCATTGGCTAATCGATGGAGCCCAAGAGGGCTCATCAAGGAACCAAGGAATGTCAGCCCCCAAAGCCTTTGATCCGCTGACCTTCATCCGCTCTCCGCTCGGCTGGAATTACCGCAGAGAGTGATCCATGTTTGCATGCTTTTTAATGGGCCTCCCAGGGCCCCCGTTGACAGTCCTCTTTCGTTTTTTTTTTTGTTTTTTTTCTCAAGGGGTCAACCCCCACCATAACTGTAACGGGGCTTGGGCATTCAACGGCAATTTGCAGAACTCCGCCACAAACATCCTCGATCTGGCATCAGCGTCCGCATGACAGTCGACTAAGAGGCTTATTAGTAATACATGATTAAGTGATTAGTTTGTTAATCGCGACGCAGTGAAATAACTGATTATGTTGGTTTGAAAAAAACCTCCTAATTCCCTCAAGCGAGCCACCGCAAGACATCTGGGCAACCTTTGGCGATAGAGGCAGCGGCGTCTTTCCAATTGGTGGTTGTCGTTGCTGGTTGAGAAAAATATTCCGGGGCTGACAAAACTAAGAGTGTTATCCTTGGGAAGGGGAAACAGAAACATGTTTTCCAACGGCACTGGCGTGTTGATATGTGTGTGTGTGTTTGTATACAGTATGTGTGAGTATCTGTGTTGTATGTTTCTGCATCCTGCACCTACATGGACCTGCTCATGGCCGCAGCGTGCTAGGCTGCCGCTGCCCGCAACTCCACTGATTCGTCTTCTTTCACCGCGGTGCCCATTTGTCTTCATCTGCACTGACCTGAATCCCAGACACCTCCCCGCCGCGGCACCTTTCCCTCTAAAACAGAATTTCACACTCGGCCATCCACCCATCCCCTCCACCGCTCCTCCTCTCCTAACCGAAATGGATGACTGTAACATTTTAATGGTCCCGACATATTCATACACCATGCAGGCGTCCCTCATATATATGTGTGTGTGCGTGTGTGTGTGTGTATGTGTGTGTGTGTGTGTGTGTGATTTTCATCCATCCATTCGTTCGCGAGCAAAAAAAATAAATAAATAAATAAGAGAAAAAAACTCCCAGATAATATGCGTAGAGGGTGGGGGAGATGATGAGGAAGGGTGCCGCCCGTTGGAGAAGAGGGCTCATCCACGGCGTCTCATAATACTGACGTCGCGAGGAGAAATACTGCGGAGAAAACGAGGGAAAGAGAGCGAAAGGGAGTGAGAGAGAGAGACCGCGAAAGAGAGAAAGAGAGAGAGAGAGAGTGAGAGAGAGAGAGAGAGAGAGACGGATGGAGCCAAATATCACGTGCTGACATTCGAACTGTGAGTATGATGTGGAGAAAGGGGGAAGAGGAGAAAAGCGGAGGGCGACGATGTCCGGGTAATGAGGAGTTGTGTCGTCTGTTAAAGGGTGAAGGCCACGGAGATGCCGGCTCACAGACTTGTCATGGATGATTTTTATCCCTCTCTCTCCTGTCTCTCACTCTCTCTCTCTCTCTCGTGCGCTTTGGAGGACAATAAGTTTGGACGTTTTGTTGGTTTTGTTTGGCTTATCTACTTAAAAAAATGCTTTTGGATGATCTTAGTATTTATCAATCGATCGATCGATCTAGAAAAATCATCAGACCAGGCCACCTTCTTCCATTGCTCCATGGTCCAGTTCTGACGCTCACGTGCCCATTGTAGGAGCTTTCAGTGGTGGACAGGGGTCATCATGGACACTGTGACTGGTCTGCAGCTACGCAGCCCCATACGCAGCAAGCTGTGATGCACTGTGTGTTCTGACACCTTTCTATCATAGCAGCATTAACTTTTTCAGAAATTTGTGCTACTCTTCTGTGGGAATAGATGGATATAACTTTGCCCCCCACACACATCAATGAAACAATAGGTGTCCATGACCCCGTCGCTCGTGCACCGGTTGTCCTTCCTTGGACCACTTTTGGTAGGTACTAACCACTGAAAACTGGGAACACCCCACAAGACCTGCTGTTTTGGAGATGCTCTGACCCAGTCGTCTAGCCATCACAATTTGGCCCTTGTCAAAGTCGCTCAGATCCTTACGTTTACCCATTTTTCCTGCTTCCAACACATTAACTTCAAGAAGTGACTGTTCACTTGCTGCTTAATATATCCCTTGACACCCCTTGACAGGTGCCACTGGAATGAGATGATCAATGTTATTCACTTCACCTGTCAGTGGTTTTAATGTTGTGGTTGCTTGGTGTATGTATTCATTCATATAATTAATATTCATATCATTCATTCATATAAATGAATGAATCCTTCATTCTCCAATAAATACTATATACAACTTCTTTTTCATACCTCAATGTCTTCTGTGTCTGTTAAATAAGGATTTCTGAAAGGCTATAGCTCTTGGATCAGTCGGTGGATCCCCGTTTAAGTCATGCAAATCATCCACTCTGCACCGATTTTTTTCTGCATGACAAATGTTTATGCATTAGCATTTACACAAGGCTGTGCAAAAGGTGAGAAGAGGTTCCAGCATAGCCAGTACAACAAAGTACTTGTATAATGGGGTGGGTCAGACTGAAGACATTTCATATCACACTATTTCCCTTTTGTTGTAATATCCATGTTTTGAGGCTGTAGCCCAGTGCCAAGTTATATTGTAGCACCTCACATTCAGAATGCAACAATAAATGTGATTTATGGAAATACACACAACTAAACCTATTTCTGTTGCAACTTTCACTCAGCGATGCACGACTCGCAAGCGATTCGTTCTGAGTGTACTCAATTTTTAAACGACTTGGAAGTCAGGAGTCACACTTTGTCACGACTTTCACTGAGCCATTGTCAATCAAATATTTGCAGCTCAGATTTTAACTTGGTTTAGAAATTACTTTACAGTATGTGAACTTACATTATAGTACTGTATATTGAATGTTGGAGAGTTTTTGGCGTATTACAGATCAGTGACTCAATCTTTTAAACTGCTCATCTGTGATTCATTAGGTCCATATCCTTGTAAATTACTATGACTACCATAATATTTTTTTGAAAATTTGAAAAAAAGAAGGAAAATTACAGTTGACACTCCCTATAGACTTGTTTATTTTTAATAGGGACATTTAAGGTGCAGTATGCTTTTACTTAAGAAGAAATGTCAACGTGGTTGATTCTGCATCAGAGTATTCCTACTTTTACATACATTAGTAAACAGTCTCAGTACTTTTTTCACCACTGGTTTCCTAACCCTTAAAATAGAGTAGAAACGGGAAATAAGGGAACATTTTTAGACAAAATCTCTGAACAGTGAGTGACAGCAAATCAGAAACAAAGTTGCACCAGTTAAAATCCAGATGATGAGAGGCGGGCATTGCCGGCGTTTATTTTTTTCCAGAGACACGTTTGGATGGATTCTCATTGTGTTTTTCAGCCCAAGTGTGAACAGGACACAAAGGATTTGGAGACTTCCCCCGCCGTCTCATCTCCAGCCAGCCTCATGGGCAAGCCCCCCCCCAAAAAAATCCTCTTATTCCATCTGCGATAAATCTGGTAAATGTGTGGGGAGCGAATGAAAATGGAAAGAGTATAATTATAACCAGGGTTGTAGGTTGTTGAGGGGGTGTCTCCGTATTTTATTTTTTGGAGTTTGGGTTTTTCAGCACAGGCTTAGGGCGGCAAAGATGGTGCTTATGTTCTTTTTTACAGGGGGGAGACTTAAAGCTTTTAGCATTATGCATTCATTTTGCAATCTGCTACTACCCCCAGTTTGTTAAAAAAAAATGGGGGGGGGGGTGGTAAGTGGGACTGTTGGGGATTCTTGAACAGGATTGAAATTCTGTCTTCCCAATATGTGTCACCGTCCTACAAGCCATGCAAGATTTTTTAAATACTCCCCCTCCCCTGAACCATGGTGACAAACACCAGACTGTAGCTTTAAATGTGCTTCACTGTATTTTCTGTCAAGAATCTATGCAAGTTCTCCCCTCTGATGAACCCCAGATTGCCATTGTCTAAAGTAATTAATATGCTCGCACTCGATGGGCTTTGCTGGGCTCTTCCCCAAGTTGGGCTACATGCAAATTGTATATTGAGCTGGGATAGCTGCAGAAGACTGGTTAGAAAAAATAATACATTTAATATCCATCTGCAATGTAATTACTGTACAGACCGACAGACAGACAGATAGATAGATAGATAGATAGATAGATAGATAGATAGATAGATAGATAGATAGATAGATAGATAGATAGATAGATAGATAGATAGATCACATCAAGATAAAAGGGAATAATACTAAATAGAACATTTGTTGAAATGTGCAATAAACCCAACAATTAACTGAGGAAAAAAATGACAATATGTAATAAACCTTTGAATTAACAGAACGTGAAAAATATGGCAACATATAATAAACAGATGTAAAAATGTAAAAAGTAAATTTGAAAAAATTGGCACTGCACAATATATGTAAAAAAATGATCATTTGAAAACAATGGCAATATTAACTTAAAAAAAAAAAAAAATAATAATATATATATATATATATATATATATATATATATATATATATATATATATATATATATATATATATATATAATTGAAAAGTGAGCCATAGTGCCGTTCAGAGGCAGCAATTGTAGATTTGCAATAATTGTCCTGAAATACACGTGTATCTTCTCACAGTAGTAAAGGGTTTGTTTTCTTTCCATGATTGCATGTACTGTATACAATATCAACCTCAATTATGTAATTCTCTTGTTGTTCACTATATGCCGAACCTGATATACTGTTATTTGCCCCTGTGTTTACAGCGTCGATATCTAATTAAAACCATACATAGTGATGATCGTACATTATAGCGCGGTATCAGGCGGCTAATACAATTCATGTTTCCCGCTATTGATGATGAATATTTCATGTGTTTCCCTTTGTAGGACGGATAACTGCCGAGCGAAGGTATTGTTTAATATGGGCAATAACGCTTGTTTGTCTGGGTACAGACAATTCCCAGGGAAGTTTTTCAGATCTGCTTTTATTTCCAGAGCTGTGAATATACAAAAAACAACATCTACAACTGTCCAAGTGCTTCATCTGGTTTTACCAAAGCACACGGATGTAACAAGTCCTGTAAGTGTCCCGTTTCATCTGCCATTTGGGGAAACAGCTTTCTGTAGAGCATAGTTTAAGGTGTGAATGAACAAAAGTGAATGAACACATGCGTGAAGAGGAAGTCGATGTTGATAACTATTTCCTCTTTAAATCGACCTCACTCACCATTTATCTGCGGGATTACTCATTTCTACAGCCGTTATCGATATCGCCACAGCTCACTGCTAGCGTCAATTTGGCGGTTAGGACTTTATGTCAGCTGAAGACTGTTTTTAAACCTCTGTGGAAATGTTTCAAATTTCACCTCAAATACATAACTAATGGAAACTCATGTTGCAAGGTCAAAATAGCAACGCTTTACTAATTCCACAGTTCCAGCCAGAATAGCAGGTCTGTGTTCATCACAACAATCTCTAGTTCACTCTGAAAATGAAAACTATTTCTTGCAATTAGATATCATTGTGCAAGTACTGAGGCAATGAAATGCATTTCTCTGTATTTCACCCATCCTATGTAACTGATGTATCTAGGAGCAGAGGGCTGCCATATAGCAGTGCCCGGGTAGCAGTTAGGGGGTTCAGTGTCTTGCTCAAGGACACATCAGCACGCTACCAGGAGGAGCCAGGGATGGAGCCGGCAATCTTCCAATTACAGGACGACCACGCTACCTCCGGAGCCACTGTCCCCTGATGGAAGTTTTGAATCTTTTTTGAGATTTTGTTCTTGCCGAGTCACTCAGTGAAGAGTGAAGCGTGGCTGCTAACGAATAGTTTGTGAGTCTTGCATCACTAACCGTCAGTAGGCCTGAATACAGGATAGTAGTCGTAAAGTGTCACTTTTTCTGCCTTTCCTGTATAATGATTGGCGGCTTCCCGTTTTTGACATTATCTGGCGTTTGCGTTGATGAAAATGTGGCGGTGTTCTGAAAGCAGAAAACAGTTTGCAAGGTGCCAGCGCTGACCCATATTGGGGGTTGGGGGTGGTGGGGCATAGGAATTGGAAGAGCCAAAACCGGAGTGCAACCACCGTCCAGAAAAGCCTTGGCTGGACATGGACCATTTCTCAAGCGAGCGGCTGCGTTTAAGAGATACTACCCCGTCACCTTTCCAGGTTTTTCCCGCACCGCTGTGAGACGGCGTGGAGCCAGAATTGACTTAGCTACGGCTGTTTTATGGCCGCCTTGTCTATTGCGTGGGCGATGGCGGCAAATTGGGGGCTGAATTGGAATCGGTGGGTTTCGGCGGTGGTGGCAGGTGCGGACAATGTCGGGATGCAGGGATTAGTAAACAATGCGTCAAAAAGATGCATTGAAGAAAAAGTGAAAGGGCTGTGGGGATATCTAAGCATTCCTAATCCACTTATTTCGGCCTTTCTGGCATCAAGGACCGTGGTGGGACATATCTACTCTCAAAACGGAGGGGGAATTAAGTATTTCACCAGTGCAAATCAACGCGTCTGCTGTCGGCTCAAAAAATTGAAAATTATTAGGGAAATGTAAACACCCATGTTGTGTCTCAATGCATGATTTTGTTGTGTCGGGGCGATAAACTGGGACATGAAAAGCTATTTAAATGTCCATAGGTAGGGATGCTGCACGTGATACGATATCAGCGTTTTTTTTCCTCATCGTATTTATTCCGCTATTAAACATTTATGTGTTGGTTGCGTTATAGTCGCTCTCCTCCAGGCCCCCTAAGATAGGGCTTGTTCTTATGGCAAAACGCCCTTGGAGCATGTCCTCAGAGCACAGCGGATTTATGAGGATTAAGGAAATGTAGTGAGAGAAGAGGATGAGAGAGAGCGAGCGAGAGAGAGAGAGAGAGAGAGAGAGAGAGAGAGAGAGAGGGGAGAGGAGCGGTGAAACCTTTTCTATAGAGTTTCTTATCTCGGCTAAATGGGATCACGGTTCAATTTGTCAATATTGTTTTAACATGACTTGCGAGGAGCTCGAGAAAAGGGAAGGGCTGAGACGCGGCAAAAAAGACAAGAGGGCATTAGCTAATGTTGAAGGACAATACCTTCCCCGAGCTTGTAAGAAAAACAGATTCAAAATGGGTGTTAAAAAGGCAAGCCCTCCAATTCTATTGTGTGCTTTAGTATGCTGGAATGCATAATGCGTCCATATTATCATTATTATAGGCAAATATACATGCGGTCATGTGCGCTATAGATCGCTGTGACCGTACCGGCTCTGTGCCATCCGTACTATTAGTCAATGAAATCTGTTCTAAACACAATCACAAAACGTAAACGTGCTTATAATTAGGGACTGCAAACAGTTGGTGATGCAAGACTCGGAAATGATTCGTTCGTAGCGAACAAATCTTTTAAATGAGTCCGGAGTCACTCAGGCAATAGAGTAAATCTTCAACTCACAAACTGAAAATAATTACTGAGGATTAAAATAGTCCAAGGCAAAGAGGCAAGGCAAGGTGTTTGTTTGCCATAAATCATATTGAATCTGACACATTTACTCTTCACATTCCACTAAAATGAACAATTTTGACTAAATTAAATGGTTATTGGTTGAATTCCATTCACAACTCTGAGCCGAACCGACTCTTCTGTCTCTCGCTCACCGTGTGTCACACCAACTCCGAGTCAAAGGAACTGAACCAGTCCGAAAATTGATTAAGTCCGATAACTGAACCGATGAGTCTTCACTGGGTGACTCGCCAAAAGCCGAATCTCAAAAAAGGCACAAAGCTCTCATCACAAATAATTGTTCTCACTTTCTGTGTGAAACTTGAGTTTGTTCTGATCAACACAGAGCTGCTATTCTGGCTGGAGCTGATGATTAACTGCAGCCTTGCAATTTTGGTCTTGCAACACAGGAGCTAGTTTACATTATTCATGTATTTAAAGTGGAATTTGAACATTTTTCACTGCACACCTGGTGAGATCTCAAGACTCGATGGTTGGAAAACACTGCATTATGCACGGAGTGCATTGCCTCTTGCTCCTTCTCTCCTTCTATCTTAATATGGAAAGTCACCAGTGTCATCATACCCGTATCACTGGGATGCAACGGCATTACTTCCAGGATTAAACAGATGCAACAACTATTATCTCCCGCTAAACTGCAGCTCGTGGGCCCAGTCGTTATCGCTAATTCCACGCTCCAGCAGCCGCTCCTCTGCCGTCACTGCCAAAACGTCTGAATTCTCTTTCACCCGCGTCGAGAACTATCTTGTTATCGCTGTGGCCGATTCCCTCGTTCGGGTCGCTTGGTCCAAAATGTTCTTCTAAGGTGAGTAATATGCATCTGTTGATGTTTCCTGTGAGAGAGCGTTCATGGCAAACGGCTCCAATGGTATATTTGGCAAATGTTTTTTAAAGTGACTTTAAGGCTGATGGTTTATGTTTTGTCAGAAAACCCTGGGTTGTAAACTCACAATCGTTATGCTACGGATGCTCCAAGAAAACTGTAACTTTCTTTCCCATCAATCACAATATTTGATTTGTATTTCTTGTTAATATTAGGTTTTTTTTAATTAGCTTCGAATTAATTAGCCTCTGTAGTCCCCTGTGGGGTTGATATAAGGTGTATTTATCATATCACTGCTACATTTTATACCTTTAATTGTAACAGTTAATTGTAAGTAGAGCTTTTGTGAATATGGCAATTAATAAGTACATTGTCATGCCTGTCGACATGGAAATGAAACAATCTTAATAGTTACTGTATTGCAATAATAATAATATAATATACAGTGGTACTTTGACTTACGAGTGTAATTCGTTCCGTGACAGAGGTTCAATTCAATTTACTTGTATAGCAAATAAATTTTCCCCATTGAAATTCATTGAAATACCATTAATCCGTTCCAGCCCCCACAAAAACACCACCATTTTTTTGGTTACGTGTTTTTAAATAAGAAAAATGTATTTCTAAATAACAAATATTGTATAAAAACATAAAAAATCATAATAAAAGAGAATGTGTAGATCATTTTTGCCTTCTTGCAGATGATACCCTCCATCACGTGATCTCCTGCTAGCTGCTTCTCCGTCAACAACACCAACAGCAGATTCTCCATCTTTTCATGGACAGCGGTCCGCAGCTTAGACATTATTTGAACGCCCTTGGCTGGCGTAATAGCCTTTATAGTCTCCTTCTGCTTCAGTATGGTACATATCGTAGAAGTACTACGCTCGTCCTGCCTCGCCAACCACAAAAGCGATGCTTCAATACTCAGGTAACCACATGAAGTGAAGGAGTGAGACGCGGGATGCTCGCTCGCCAAGCCCAATAATAATCAAATGTAATTTTGACCACAACCTGGTCTCACGCTTTTTCCATCTCATAGTCACAAAAATGAGTCTATTGAACCGATTTGGACCAAAATGACTACACAGTAGAGACCAGAGCAGTTGTCTATTCATATATGTAATTTGATTTGGAATATCCGACTCTCTGATGTTGGAATGTGATTGAAATTCGATTTTCTAATTCCATTAACAGAGAATGCTGATTGGCCAAATGACGACTTTCTGATTTGTCCTACTGAGTCACATGATTTGAACCTTGTGTCGAAGGTGTGCTGATCAGGGTGTACGCGGTCAGTGTGTGTCGAGACCGGTTGCGATGACGTCTGAGTCATAGATACCTGCTACAGAGCGAGCTCCCCAAAGTCACAGGTACAGATTTAAACCACCATGCGTGCAATTGTCATACCTGTTAAGTAGATGGAGGAGTTGGCTGCATCCCAAAATGGAATGCTCCCCCTTCTCACTACTCCCCGCAGGAGATAAGCCGAAGGAAAGGACATTTTGTTCAAATGGGACGGATCATTTAAACGTGATCCAATCATCATCATCATCATCATCTTCATTTCCAGCTATGACCAACGTCTGCCTCATGGCCAATCACGTTTGTTTTCTCACTTAATGCGTTGTGATTAATCTGCTCTGTACAAATGGGAACGTGTTTAAAATTTGTGAGGAGGCATCTTCATGCATCTTGCTCTAATGTGGGCAGATTACCCAAATTGTGAGGGATTGCCGCATGAAATTCCTGTCTTTTCTGGGCGTGGGTCCAGTGACTTCACCCAAAATCCCTCCAAAAAACAAATAATATTTCTGAAGTGGAGGTTTTAAATCACCTGGGTATCGCATCACAAGTCCAAAACTCATTTAAGTCGTCTCTTGTGCATCCTGCCAGATTTGGATGGCGCATGAAATGGAATTTGGGGTTTTTCAGGTTTTTTTTTTGTTTTTTTAAATGCCCCGAGAGCCATTACAGGAAATCATTTAATAATTTTCCACTGATAGAAAATCGCAATGCTGTGCCTTCAATTACATGAAACTTTGTCAACTGCAATCTTATTATTATTTGTTTAGCTGCAATCCCAGTAGAGACTGAGATGTAGCTTGGATTGTAGCAGGTGTAAATTATTGTAAATTGAATTGAATTACAATGATATAATTGATTATATATAAGAAAATGATAATAAAATCCATATGTGATACCAAGTACCTTACTAGCATGGTTTAGTGCAGAGTACTTAAAACTGTTCTCCTTGATTCTGCAATACAGTGATATCTCTAATTTACACAGAACATTCAGTTCACTGTGTATCATAATATGATATAATAAATAACAAGATATAGATATAGTTGGGCTCACCTCTACGCACATCAATGGCTCTGGAACCAAACTCCTAGAGAGGGGCTGGACACTCTCCTTTTCCGGAGTTTCCCAGGGTGAGAGGTGCCAGGCGATTGTGGTACTGATACTTACGAGCCCCCAGCTGTGTGCCACTGTGTTGCGGTTCTCCCTAGTGAACGAGAGGGTCGCCTCTATGCGACTACAAGTTGCTAAGGGGAAAGCTCTGTCTGTTGTGTGTGCTTATGCACCGAACACCAGTTCAGAGTATTCGGCCTTCCTGGAGTCTATGGGCGGCGACCTGGAAGGGACTCCGCCTAGGGACTCTATAGTTCTTCTGGGAGACTTCAACGCTCACGTGGGCAACGATGGAGAAAACTGGAAGGGGGTGATTGGGAGGAACGGCCTGTCTGATCTGAATCCGAGTGGTGCTTTGTTATTTGACTTCTGTGCTAGTCATGGATTGGCCGTAACAAACACCATGTTCGGGCATAGGGTGGCTCATAAGTCTACGTGGTACCAGATCACCTTAGGTCAAAGATCGATGATCGACTTTGTGGTCGTGTCATCAGATCTGCAGCCGTATGTCTTGGACACTCTGGTAAAGAAAGGAGCAGAGCTGTCAACTGATCACAACCTGGTGGTGAGTTGGATCAGATGGCGGGGGAGGCTGCCAGACAGACCTGGTATAGTGAAAACATGTAGTGAGGGTGAACTGGGAACGCCTGGTGGATGCCCCTGTCCGCGAGGTCTTCAACTCCCACCTCCGGAAGAATTTTTCGCGCATCCCGGCGGAGGTTGGGGACATGGAATCCGAGGCGGCTGCTAGTAGCTGTGGTCAGAAGGTCGTCGGTGCCTGTCGTGGCGGTGACCCAAGAAACTGTTGGTGGACAAAGGCGGTGAAGGAAGCCGTCAAGCTGAAGAAGGAGGCCTTTCGGGCTTGGCTGGCCCAGGGGTCTTCCGAGGCAGCAGACAGTTACTGGCAGGCAAGAAGGGCTGCAGCTTCAGCGGTCACTGAAGCAAAAACCCGGGTGTGGGAGGAGTTCGGGGAGGCTATGGAGAAGGACTTTCGGTTGGCCTCAAGGAAGTTCTGGCAAACTGTTCGGCGACTCAAATAGGGAATGCAGGGCTTGGCTCAGGCTGTGTTCAGCGGAGGAGAATTGCTGACCCGGGCTGGGGATATTGTTGGGCGGTGGAAAGAGCACTTTGAGGAACTCCTGAACCCGATCAATACGTCCTAAGGGGAAGAGGCAGAGTCTGAAGACTCAGGGGAAGTCTCGTCCATGTGCCTGGCAGAGGCCACTGAGGCAGTCGAAAAGCTCCTCAGTGGCAAGGCACCGAGGGTGGACGAGATTTGCCGTGAGATGCTGAAGGCTCTGGACATTGTTGGGCTGCCTTGGCTGACACGCCTCTTCAGTGTCGCGTGGATGTCGGGTACAGTACCTGTGGAGTGGCTGGGGTGGTGGTTCCCATTTTTAAAAAGGGGGACCGGAGGGTGTGCTCCAATTATAGGGGAATCACACTGCTCAGCCTCCCCGGGAAAGTTTAGGGTTAGGGTTAGGGTAGGGTCCTTTTCAAGCGTACGGAAAGGAGGATCCAGCCGATTGTCGAATCTCAGATTCAGGAGGAGCAAAGTGGATTCCGTCCTGGACGTGGAACAGTGGACCAGTTCTTTACCCTTGCTGGGTTGGTGGGGGGGGTCGTGGGAGTTTGCCCATACAGTCGACATGTTTTTTGTGGACCTGGAGAAGGCTTTCGACTGTGTCCCTCGGGTGATCCTGTGGGGGGTACTGAGGAACTATGGGGTACCGGGGCTGTTGGTACGAGCCATCCGGGCCTTGTTCAACCAAAGTCAAAGCTGCGTTTGCATTCTCGGCACAAAGTCAAACACGTTCTCAGTGGGTGTTGGACTCCGCCGAGGTTGCCCCTTGTCCCCGATTCTGTTTTTGATATTCATGGACAGGATCTCAAGGCGCAGCCGAGGTGAGGAGAGTGTCCGGTTTGGGAACAGCAGAATTGTGTCTCTGCTCTTTGCAGATGATGTGGTTTTGTTGGCTTCATCAGACCGCAACTTCCAGCACGCACTGGGGCGGTTTGTAGATGAGTGTGAATCGGTCGGGATGAGAGTCAGCACCTCCAAGTCTGAGGCCATGGTTCTCTGCTGGAAAACGGTGGATTGCTCCCTCCGGGTTAGGAGCAAGTGGCTGCCTCAAGTGAAGGAGTTCAAGTATCTCAGGATCTTTTTCACGAGGGAGGAGAAAATGGAGCGTGAGATGGACAGGCGGATCGGTGCGGCGTCAGCAGTGATGGGGGCGTTCTGGACCGTTGTGGTGAAGAGGAGCTGAGCCGGAAGGCAAAGCTCTCAATTTACCAGTCCATCTACGTCCCAACCCTCTCCTATGGTCATGAGCTTTGGGTAGTGACCGAAAGAACGAGATCACAAATGCAAGCGGCTGAAATTAGTTTCGTCCGTGGGGTGGCTGGGCTCAGCCTTAGAGATAGGTTGAGGACCTCGGACATCTGGAGGGAGCTTGGAGTAGAGCGCTGCTCCTTCACGTCGAAAGGAGCCAGTTGAGGTGGTTTGGGCATCTGATCAGGATGCCTCCAGGGCGCCTTCCCATGGAGGTTTTCCGGGCACGTCCAACTGGTAGGAGACCACGGGGTAGACCCAGAACGCGCTGGAGGGATTATATATCCTAGCTGGCCTGGGAACGCCTCGGCGTCCCCCAGGGGGAACTGGAAAACGTTGCCGGGGAGAAGGGGGCCTGGAGCTCCTTGCTCAGCATGCTGCCACCACGACCCGGCCCCAGATAGGTGAAGGAAAATGGATGGATGGATGGATGGATGGATGGATGGATGGAAAAAACTATTACCAGCTACAGTATATCCTATCCTAAACCCATACATATATCTTTCAAGTAATTATCCAACCATTATTGAACCAAACTAGTGTTGGTATATTTGGTCAAATCAAAATACAAACATAAATACATAGACAAAGACACAAACACACACCAGCTAAATTCTGCAAGTGCAACCTGGAGTTCAAGTATATGTTAATCTACAATTTACTGAAGATTAGTCAGAAATATTTATTTCAAAAATCTGATGTCATATTTTGAAGGTGCACATGACTGTAAAACGGCATTGGCCGCAAAAATGCGGACTTTTTAATGTGTAATAGTTTATCAGGAACAGTTTGTCACGTTATAACACTAGTCGTTAGCGTAACATGAATTGCCACTCACACACGTCTGTATTTTAGGTGCTTGGCTGGGTTTGATTACCTTTGGCTTTATATAGCTGGTCGCAGACGGGATTGACTCCAGACGCCAGACTCATTTCATAGATTTGTTCGATACGTCCAAATCATTTCGCAAGTCTTGCATTGGCATTTGTATGTTGCGAAAGCCGCTTTTCAACTGCGAGACAGGAGACGATTTAAGGCGTTTGTTCTCGACCTGCTGACTGTGGCCGAAGTTTAAATGTTAAATTGTACTTTGAAGATTTATTACCTTCGCATTTGTATGTTTTTTATGTGAGAGCGACATTATCGATGCGTTGATCCGTCCTTTAGGTGTACCATGCAACAAAGGGCTGTTTGGAGGTTGGGAGGCGTGACCTTCTGCAAACGGCGGAGGACAGTTCTGAGATTTATGTCACAGTTGAGAGCTTCTGTTGGGGGCTCTGATAGATGGATAATCCTCTGGTTTAAACTTGGCAAATATTGATCCAGTGGCCCTCGATGGTAGGGCCTCAAGACCGGAAACTGAGAGGAATGGATTACTCCGCGGGGATGGGGAAGAAAAAAAAAAAGATGTGTGATGATCGAGGGGGGGTATACAATCTCAGACCTCAAACTCGATAACATTGTGGAAGAGTCCGTCAACATTCTTCTCGGTCAAGTTGGTCGTATAGCAACCTCATCATATTACACGATACAATATCTGATATGATTTATACAATGAGAAACCTCCTGCAGTTTTTTTGTTATTGTTGCAATGGTTACACACGGTTTAGTATAATGATATTGTGGCAGTTTCGCCTACAACCCACCACCCAAGTGACATTTTCAGGGCACAGAGACACAGATGATGGGGTTTCACACACACAAGTTTATTGTAGAGGGTGGGCCTGTTGGAATAAGCCCAGGAGCAGATGGACACATGTCATGACAAGGGCTCCTCTCCTGAGTGTGTGTGGGGATGGGGGCCTTACCTGTTACTCGTTAGACCAATCAACGAGCAACAAGTATGTCCCCACACTATTATATTTTTGATATTCAACTTTTTTGTTTTTACTTTCCCACAGGAATGTAGATGAATACTTGATAGATGCCTCGATGATTAGAAATGTTATTATTAAATGTTTTGGACTTTTCTTTTCTTTTCCTGTATGATTTCAGGTGCTCTGATAACTCTGCAACAGCATGCAGTCGGCATTCCACCTTAATAATAGCCATCAGGATAACAAAAGCTGTAATAATAACAAACAAAATCCATAAATGAGATTCTATGGAATGTAATGAACAATGAGATAATAGCAGTGCTTTAGTAGCTAATTAACAGTCTTAATTAACTTTTAGTATCAAAATTCTTAAAGTCCTTTATGTGCTCATTACTTTAATTCTCTTCTCTAACACCAACTCCATAACTATTTCGTATCTATTTAAGTTATCGGATCATGTCGTTTGGGTATGATCTTATCATAAAATCATAAATAAACAAACATTAATGGAGAACATTACATCCAAAATAAGACTGTGTCTTGTACCATATTCTTTATAGGAATGATTGTTAAAGCAATATCATGAGGATCTATATTAGACATGTAGCAAAATATGACTCTGTATCAGCAATTACATGTACTTCAAAAGCAGGAAATTGTGAATGTCTGCATATATATATATATGGATACAAGACAAAGCTATTCCTAAATGGGTGACGTGTGATTAAGCACTCAAGTAATCAGAGCATTTTCTCCAGAATAAGGCAGCAGGATATGTGGTAGGGATTGCAGTATGTAGTATTTATAGCGGACCCCATGGGGGGTCTAAATCGGGGGTTTTGGCCCCTAATCATATTCACTATCCCTGGAGCCAAATCCTTCAGGTCTGCCAGTCCTCTGCTGGGACCAAGCCTCGGGTCCAGGAGTAGTGCCTACACTTTTGGCCAATAGGGCTTAAAGAGTTGCCAATATGCTTAAATATGATTAACACTATTTCTGAAGCCATGGTGGAGGGTGAAATCGCCTCATTAGAGACCCACTTTTTCAAGTTAACTGGAAAACATGTTTGTTGAAGTTCAAGTTCAACAAATCTGAGTGACATGCGGAAAGTATTTCAAATCAAGGGTTAGAGTTAGCCTAAGCCTAGCCTAAGCCTAAACCTAAGACTGATAAACAAATATATACTAATTTTATGTTTTATATTGGTACATTCCTTCCCCAAATATATGTAATATACAGTACAGCAATTATTGAGCAGTTTATCGTTTTAATCTATCAATATATGATGCATTTTGAAGGGAATGATACACAATATGCAGTATAACTCCAATGCCCCCAATTTGATACAGAAGTTTATTGTAATTTTTTTAGGTAATTGTATAGTGCCAATTTCTTTTAATTTTTTATTGTTTATTATAAACATTATTGTATATTGCCAAAGTATTCTTATTTATTATAGATTTTTATATTTCTTGTTTATTGTAATGTTTTTTTTCCTGTTTATATTTTTATATCTTGTGTTTATCATTTGGCATTTTGTATATTGCCAATATTTTATTGTTTATTGTTCATTTTAGGTTTATTTTTTCTGGTTTATTTTTATTGTAGTGGCACCATTTCATTAAATTAAAACCAATCTACAATAAAATTAATGAACGAATTATTTTGTCAAATATCTACGCAAATAACACATTTGTGTTATTGACATGACTGATCTCAATGATCTCATTCACAAAAATATGTGAGCATGGGCGCCGTCCAATTCACGCATCGTCAAGTATTTCATGTGATGAAGTGTTGTCAGTCTCGTGTGAGTGAAAATAAATTGTTTGCATACGCAAGTGTAAATGTGTATCCAGGTTTTAGCAAAAGAAAGTTATGCACAAGAATAATATTTGTAATGGATGTGTGTCCCACATGCACACTCACACGAGATATTTGACACCGTTTTGTCCATCGATTCAAGCTTATGGACAATCGAAGGGTAAATCATTTTCACTGCAATTAAAGGGGCTTGCATTTGAATCTCAAAGGCACAGTTCACTCAGATACGTACTTAAAAACCCTGACTAACCTGGTGAAAGTACATAGTTAGGTGGCCATGTATGTATTCAACTTTAAAATGCATGTTTGTTCTGACTATCACAAAATAAAAGTGTGATACTGGTTTTGCTTATTCTCTATTGAATCGTCTATTCAATTCAAGGCTGGATGAGAACAGGGGTTTACATTAGGGGTTATACCCTCAGTAGGAATTTCATTTATAGCATCAGTGAGTACAGTAAACATTTCTGGGGCAATACTAAGCTTCACCAATCACAGACCTTCATGTTACATTTAGGATAATGGGTAGTGTAGTCTGAAACATGTTTTTCTTAAGAAAAGATTGATATCTTTGATAGTGCTTGTATTCTGTGCTAGTCAGAATGAAAATTTAAACCCGTGCCTTTTCAACCCCCCCATTCTAGGTCCCTATTCAAACAAATTGTTTTAAATTTTGTTATGTATTGCACGAAAAAAGTCAGACAATCATACTCAGGAAAATGATTTAATAGATTATTTTTTGTGACTACGAGCACAGAAAAGCGTGAGACCGGGTTGCCTAACTCATTCATCAGTCTGAGGTGACTGATGTACTCTTTGCACTCTCCAAATAAAATAGTTTTGACAGAATTAAATTTTAAAAAGTCAACTCGTTTTCACCAAACCCCAAAGGGTATAACGATGGAAACCTGAGAAGCCAAGCAGCCGAACAGCCGGATAGCTTGGTCGCAGTATTAGCAGTATAGTGACTATAGCAGCTTTCAGCAGAGGATCCTGAGAGACGTTGTGAACATATTACATACAGTAGCTACCAAAACAAAAAAATCTGCATAAAGATACTACAAGGATCTCCGGCTTCAATTGCACTGATGCAGCAGAATGGGACAAATCTTCTGGGATTGTGTGGTATGCCAACACAGCTTGTTGCACAGCCTCGTTTCATCTGCACAGAATTAAGCCTTTATCATGTTGTATCTGATATTAACATATTTACCCTGCACGTGACGAGAATAATCAAGACGGAGCTGTTAGCTATTAGCTCAAACATGTGAGGTAAAAAACAAATGCTCTTCATGTAGTGCTTTAAGTGTGCACTGGAAGGTAGTTGCATATAAAAATAAACCTTTAAATACTGTTTGGCGGTGGTGGGCCTTTTCCACTGCCCTAAACACTATCAGAATCACTGACTTGCATTTTATTATATTTATTTTCATGAATATGTGTTAAATTATTCCCAAATGTCTATTCTCTTCATTTCATTATTCCCAAATGTTTATTATCTTCATTTCACAGCTTTTCTCTTGTTTGCGCCGCTTCCAGTAGTGTATGTTTATGTTAGAGCTTTTATCCAATCATATTTCATCCAGCATGTGGTGCCATGTCAAAGAAATCTCCCTTGAGGCCTTCAAAATCAACAGTGCGGGCGAACTACGAGCGGTACCCTTGGCTCACAGCCTCTGAGGAACACTGCAAATCGTATTGCTGGGAATGTCTGTTATTTGCAACGGATCGACTTGGTGTTTGGAGCCACATTGGGTTTGCAAACTTGAGTTGTCTAACCAAGGCAGCAACGAGACACAAAAGCACGGCAGGACACTTAGAAGCGACGGTGCTTTTGAAAACGTTCGGGGAAACACGAGTGGACCAGCAGCTCAACGAACAAGTGCGCCGGGAAACGGAACTCCACAACGAAAAGGTGAAGAAAAATAGGGAAATACTGAAAGGACTGATGGATTGTGTCATTTTTTTTGGGTACACAAGAACTTTCATTTCGGGGATATGATGAAAGCGCTGGATGCACAAAGAGAGGCAACCATTTGGAGCATCTTTCCTTTCTTGCTGAGTACAACACCGACATTATCACCTGTCCGCTAACAAAGTGTTTTGTGGGGCGTCAGGCAAAATACAAAACGACCTGATGTCTGCTACTGCTGAAGTGGTGGAAGAAGAGATAAAAAGGGAGATTAATAAAGCACACATCATGTCATCATATCAGGTTAATATTGATGCTTCTACTATATATGTATGTGGCGCAGCTCTGACTGCAGTGAAAGGAAACCTGTTGAATTGTGTTAATTGCTTCAATAATGGCATTCATTCTTGCTATATAAAATACCTGTCCCTGATGCAACGTCCTGTTCTACTGCGTTTCTGTATAATATTGATGGTGCCTGTACGCATGGTGTCATAATGATGGTATTAAGAGGTGGATTGATTTAGGTGGGACGCCACTGAAGGCCTAGGTGTAAAATTCACAGCCTGCCACTGCTGTTTGGAGTCACAAGATATTCAAAAAAGACAACCATACAGACACTGTTACTTAGGAGTTGAGGTCTCAGTTTAATTGCTGACTTTTTTTTTTACGTGGTTTTAGAGACATCGTCCTCAGAAACTCTTTGGAAAGGTTCCCATGCCTATTCACTGTTTGGTTGCTGCTCAAGATCCTCTTGGCAAAGACAAGTGAAGACAAAACAACGACTCTTGGCAGCTCTTGGCTCCGATCGACTCAATCTCCCCATCCCAATGAAAGAAACAAGCAATTAGAAGAGTGAACTCGGATGAACAAAAAAATAACACTCAACAATGCATAATACTCTAAATTAAAGTGACATAATGCCTGGAATCGTTGAATCCCAAGTACTGACTTCACGGTAAGCTGGCTCTCTAATACGTTACATGTGGACTAACGTGCTTAAGATATTTATGATCTCCATACATGATTGATTTTCCCCAAAATTTGGGCCCGAATATCAGGGGAGGATATGGGATATGGGGTAAACAAAGAAATGGTTATTTACAGAATTTACTAAAAGTGCTTTATAAAGACATCTTGAATTACTACTTCAGTAGAATAATTAGAGAAAATGTTTGAATGGGATGATGATGTTGATTTACTCGTATTTTACATATGTGAAGTAGTGTGATTCTATAGCATTCAGTCCATCTGGACTTGCCAACTGTGCCCAGATCTTTGAAACATTTCAAAGAAAAGTGACTGCGCAACAATGAGCTGCAAAATCAAAGTCATTTTCCTTTTAGACGTCATCCAGCTGCCATGGATTGGTAAAAGCGAACCTCAAAGTATCACAGGCGATAGATGAAGAGCTAGTTTGACAAGAAAGAACTGTTTTCATGCCAGGGGGATAAAGGTCTGGCGCCGCTCTTATAGTGGCCCTTAGCAGGTTCAAAGAAATGGAAAGCTAGAGCTACTCCCTCGCGCAGGAACTGAAGAAGAATGCGGAGCGTTGCTCCAGTACTGAACTGTGATGAAGTCAATACCCTGTCTATAGCCAAGGACAGAAAAGCAATATTTTCTGATATGCGTGGCCAAACTAAATCTAATTGTTAATGTCGCAAAGTGCGACTTTGGTTAAATTGCAGTAGACTCAACATTGAAGGCTTTTGGCCCTTCCCATACCCAACTTCTAAAACCAAGTTATAGGGATTATAGGGTTGTAGGGATATTACAGGGGCTGTAAACTGGCAGTAGATATGGGGTGTAACATGCCCTCCCATTGGTTATTTTGTTGTCTCGCTCTGTTTTTGTTTTTCTTTCTGATAGTATTAATCATTATAATCCTCAACAAGAAAGAAGGCTTTTCTCCGACTCTGGCCCCGGACCTCCTGCTAGCAGCTGCAGTTTCTTGTTTTTCCAGTCCCTCCCGCAACCTCTTCTGTAATTTTATTTAAGAACCGGATGCAATTGTCGCATTTCCTGTGACTTTATTTCTGCTTAGGCTTTGTTTCCGTGATGTTTTGGCAGCGAAAGGCAGCAGTTCAGGGTCAGCCAAGATGCTGTCCTTACCTTTTTTTGGTTTTGACCTTGGTTGGTTTTGACAATTTTAAGTCATAGAAATAAATTGTCACATTTAGAATTTTTTTATTTTTTTATTGTTGTTTTACATAATTTATGTTCCGGGTTTCAACTGCAAGCCATGGCTATTTAGGAGGGCGTGTAGCAAATTCAACAAGACAGTTTGGCTCATTTGCTATTCTGGCTACGTTGAAGCCCTAACAGGTTCGGGTTCTGGCTACTTTGAGAGCCTAGGCATCCATCTTTTTAACGTGATAAACATGATAAAATGCTCAAACAGGGCTTTTAAATAAAACAGACAAATGTATACTGTAGAAGACTGTGATTCTATTAAAGCGGCTTTTGGTAGTGAAATTCAAAGTGAATTGTTATTTAATCACTCAATAAAGAGCAGAGAAAATAAAAGTCGAATACAAATGAAACATAGCAAATTTTTTCAAAGTGAGTATTTCAAATCTAGAATATCTCCTTTAAAGTTGAATTTCATAAGATTATCTGGACTAAGGGGATAGCACTACAAGTTGAAGTTGTAGTTCAATTGACAAGTTATAACTTCAACATATTAATTTTACCCGATTTCCTAATTGGTTGTTCGTGGGTTGGGTAGACCTATTTTGCATGCAAAAAACATGAATAATATATATAAATAAAAATAATATAAATGGGACTGGGGATGATGTATTTTCTATTTGCCCGGTTTTGTCACACAAACCTGGCAACCCTGCCCGCCACCAATGGAAACAGCATCTGGAGGAGCACATGTATTATCATGAAAACAGTGAATGGCTGTTTCTTATGAAGTACAAGGTAAAATTAAGTATCAAATATCATATTTCTTACAAAAAAAAAAATCTTACGGATTGCCGCTTTAATGGTACATGATGGCTGGTTTTGTCCCATTGTCAATGAGAGGCAGATTTCCACTCCTGCATATACTATAATTAGTAAAGTGCTATTCTATTAAAAGTCCTTCCTATACATCGACCACTTAAATTCACTTTGCTTTATTGCAACTGAAGTGGCCTCACTTTGTCAAATAACCAAGAGAACCCATTGTGAGAAAGAACATTTATCTTTCTCACAATGAGTTCACCGTTCAATGCGTCAGATAACAGCAATTCTCTTATGAGATACGCTTCTGAGACGGCGACGCACGAGTGCATCCTCTGTTCGCGTCTCGCCACGTTCCACAAACCAACCCCCGTTGACAAGAGATTAGAAACATAGCCGTCACCCCTGCCCCCCAAAATGACAGGAGGCGCTTAAAACCTTTGATTGGGATATAACGCTACCAAGTAAGAGGCTATAAGTGATGGAGACATTCTTCCTTCCACAAAATCTGTGGGCGCCTTGATATATCGACGAATAACCGGAGAAAAGACACGTCTCTGCGATTTCCAAACCTCCATTAGCTGCCGTCGTTGCCCCGCTTAATTTTTTTTCTGAAGAGGGATTATTTCCGGCTTGTCCTTTTTACACCCCAAATAATATGTCTAAAATACCCGCAAAGTGAGGGGGTGTCACGGCGGGGGTAAATAAGTAAATAAACGCAATAACTTGACAGGTTATTACCGCCGCGTGGATTTGGCGCTGGAATGCCGCTAATCCATTATTTACAGTTTGTTTTGGACTCCAGATTAGCCGGCCTTTTAGAAAGCAAAATTGTGGCATCCCAGATTAAAAGACAATGGGGGGGGGGGGGGGGGGTTGCGGTTAAATTCCAGTAAACCTAACAATACATCATGAATTTGACATGCTTGGCCGTCTGCCATTTGAGCCGTACACCGTTTCCTGTCGGCGCTCCATTGAAACGTGACGATTAATTTTTAACGGGCAACACAAGCCCCCGACAACGCCGTTAAGACGAGATTAAACGCAGCCAGTAAACCGGTAAACAAAAGCCAAAATAGTAGGAAGACGGAGTGGAAGGAAAATACACAAGAAAATATAATTGGGTGGCAATGAAGTCATAGTTTAGAAAGTTGAATGTGTGCAGGTGAGTATGTACAGGTATGTTTCTCAAATGTTGCCAAGAAAAAAAAAAAAAAAGATTATAATTTTTTCCAGTCCCTCTCAATATCCATCGTTCATTTCTCAAGGATGCTCTGCTCTCATCATTATCTCATCGTTTTGTTAGAATGTGAATCATTCAAATAGATGTTTATAGATGATTGTTTATTGTTTAGGATTATTTCACGCTACGATTATTGTACAACTGCAAATTTTGTAGTACATTTTTCAGGTTTTATTGCATATTGCCATTTTCCTTACGTTTTTGTCTATTGTTAGGCTTATTGAATATTGGCAATTGTTTTGAAATTTTTTTTTCTTATTGCATATGATACATTTTTTCTATTTTCTATTTCTATTGAATTTTTTATTGCCAAATAACTCTATAATTTATTTAGTTTTTGTTATAGCAATTTTATTTAAAGATTTTTAGTTGATGAGTTTTACATTCATTGTCTTTTTGCCATTTTTCTACTTTTTTGTTGATTTTTAGGTTTATTTTATGTCACACTTTTTCAATTTTTTTTATTCTTATTACTCTATTATTGCCTGTTGTTTAGATGTGAGCTGCTGCAACATTGCAATTTCCCTCCGGGGATGAATAAAATATCTGTATATCTATCTACCTAAAATTAAACCTGCATTTATTGCGTTTATTGGCGGACCTTGTTGATGTCGAGCGGTGTATTGGTGTTTCAATAAATAGTAAGTAAGAAATGGATGAATAATAAATTAAAGTATAAATATGAAAAGAGTTGCATGCCGCGCACGGGAGGTGTGCAGGTTTGCATATGAATTGAGAATGTGGGGATTTGCCGATATGGTGTGATATGTTCCTCCATATGCAGCTAGGGAGGAAAGAATGAATTAGGTGCAGGGATGAATTCACAGCAGTAAGAGCAAGAGAGCAGAGAGGGGAGAGTTTTCTTTTCATCACAAAACACCACCAGTGGAACAGTGTCTCTTGAAAGAGCTCGATTTTACATCCACAGTATATCTCTCGCATGCTTATGATTTCTAGGTTCCAAGGGGATGGGTCAGTGAGGGGCCGTGAGTCTTTCTCATTTAGACTCAAAACGAATAACTTGAAATTGTGGGAACTGGATTAGAATACTAGCTACTTGGAATATGTCTCAAAAACCCCATTTCCAATGTGTTTTTAATTGTTTTTTGCTAAGGAACTATTCAAATGTTTGTGACCGGTTGGTCACTGCCCAGGGTGGAACGGAGGAGGCAGAAGTAGACACTTGAGTTCAGTGCTACTTGGGCGTGCGTTAATTTGAAAGGTGAGGGCTGGTTGACTTACTTAAATCGATAACTGAGGTGTGCACCGGCCAAAAGGATAAAGAACAATAATATTAACAGGACAGTTAAAAGACCGGACGTTGGAAGCGCCTTCCGTGCGGCTCCACTGCAGCACTCGTGGACGGCTGCCGAGCCCCGTATGCCAAGCCCTCACTGCAAGACAGACACACATAAAGAACACTTCCTCCATTCCAGGCTTGTGCAGCCGCGGATAGGAGCCCACAGCTTGACCACGCCCCTTGGTCTGCCACAATTTCGTTTGATTTGATTGATTTTCCAGTACTAACAGTACTTACTTAAGTGAAAAAGGCAAAACAGCATACGTTAACATTTTGGAATGGTTTCGAAAACATTTTTTTTGTTGTTGTTGCATATTTGGTCTTCGTTGTAATTACTTGTAAATTAATTACTATGTCTACTACTTCGATTTGGTAGCCTCATGTACAGTATAATGCTTTGTACCTACTGTAGCAACCCCCTTCCAAAACAGCATGGCACATCTAAAGAAAATACATCATTCTGCATCATATTCACTTAGAACCGCATCTAAATTAATTCTAATTTAAATGATTACAATTGATTATTAAATTATTATCACATATAACATTTTTGATTAATTTCTATCAATTAATTATTATCAAGTTTTCCTTCACTGTATGTATATGATATCACCATACCACCCTCTCTCCCATGTTATCTCTATGGCATTTCCCATATGGCATAAAGTAATACTGTAGCTGACATATATGCATATCCTGATTTTGCATCATTTTGATATATATATATATATATATATATATATATATATATATATATATATATATATATATATAAAATAAATAAAAATATTCTCAAAATTCTAGTCAATTTAAAGTGAAATCGCAAACATCTCAAATGATTAAAATGTTTTGTTCCCCTCAAGAATGATTCATTTCACTGTTGTGTGCAGAGAGATGGAAGCCCTTTTTGGCTGAAGCCACATATTGCTTTTTCGGACGCGTTATGTTTTCAGACGTTTGATATAACCAGCGTGTATGCAAATCCTTCCTTCATTTCTTTGTGAATTAATGAGGAAAATAAAATGAAAAATGCCCTAATGCCGCTGAAAAGGAAATTGCTTTTACAAAAAACAACCAAAAATAATTGCAAAACAAACAAAAAACAGACAAACAAACAAACAAAAACAGAAAGCCTTGCACAAAAACAAAGCTTTTGTATATGCAAATAAATAGTAAATTTCTATTCAATCATAATCATAAAATAAGTTAAAAGGAAAAATTGGAATATTTTGTCTAAAGGACTTTCGGTTACTAATTATGAGCGGCAAAAAATTAAGAATTTTAAATACTTTATAAAGTAGTGGCTCCTCCTTCATTGACCATGCATGACCTCCTCAGGTCATGCATGGTCAGTGAAGGAAGAGTCACATATCCTCTAAAAATACACCATGCGATCACAACTTGCAACAATGACCTGAAGCGATATCACCGCCCCATGGGGACAGGAAGTTGAATGGGGAAATGCCTGCAGGTGGCACTTCAAAATGCCTTTGACCTTCTCCTCAGAGTACCTTCACTCATCCCGTAGGTCCCTGTGCACGTTCTTTGATCCCAACCCTTCACTTACGCTCACACCCAGGTATCAGCCGCAGTATGGAGTTGGATGAGAGTATTTTTTTCCCCACGGCTGACAGGTCGACGAGTCAAGATCACGCTAATGCAAGGGGGCAGATATTGTCTTACTGGAGTGCCAAAACATATTGATTTGTAATATGAACCTGGCACGGCTTAAAAAAAAACCCCATAAGCCATGAATTGAAACGGTGCAAGAGTCACCGTGACAAACCGCGGCCATTTGTATTTTTTACGTCGGGTAGGAACTTCGTTTCTCAAGCAGATGTACTGCTCTTTCTATAGCTGCTGGAATTGATAGCACTGTGCTCTCCTTTTGGTGTTTTTGAAGTTAATGAAGATACATCTAATTTGCTCAACAACAGGTGTTGTTTTTGCCATGTATTTCCAGTATTATGTGAGCATGAATGCATAACTATGACGTACAAAGGAACGATACAAGTTAAAATTTAAATAATATAATTAAAATAAATTATTATATATTACAAAATAATAACGTAAAAAATGATTGATACAATCAATAAATGAAATAGTACAACTACTTTGTATATATACTGCATACACCCATCAGACTATCACTGACAGATGAATTGAATAAAAAATTGATCATCTCATTCCAACGGCATCTGTCAAGGGGTGAGATAGGCGTCGACATATCATGGCATATCGTGGCTGACATAGAGTGACAAATGGAGTTCCAAATGGACATCTCCACCAGTATTGGGTTCCATCGCCACCAGTATCAGGTCCCATCGCCCCCAGTATCCGCTGCCACCTAGTTCTGCAGAGAGGTCATCGAGAAGCTCAATTTCTCTACCGCTGCCAGCCTCAGGGGGGCATGTCCTAATGCTTCTCCCGAAGTCCTCCCTTCCATACAGTATTGTCGTATCCTTCATGGTGTCCTAATTCCTTTCTGTTGTTCATTGAAAGGTATTTTCATTCCTTTTCATTTCTCCTGATTGCAACCATAGGTGAGATGGGAGGACACAGTGAAAGACGACCACCAGAGTCAGAAATCGGCAAAGGCTTCGACAAGTAAGTAAGTAAAGTTTATTTATGCATCACCTTTCAAGATGAAGTCACAAAGTGCTTTTTCGCTGTCGACAGAGTCCGGCGAAGTCCAGGGGGAAGGAGTTCCAGCGACTTAATAGCAACCGCAGTGGCCAACAAACCTTGCTCAGAAGACGTAAGTGTATGTCATAAAAATGGGACCTTTGACCCAACCTGGACAAAAGTCCTACGAGCAGCAGTTTTAAACCATTTGTAGGTGGTCCATGCAGGACTGGTTGAGATAAGAAAATTGCTAATTATCGTGTAGTAACCTAACCTTTAACATATAACCTAATACTGGCGATATACTGTAATACTTATAATGTTGCCCGCTCTGCATCCATGGTGAGCTGGCCGTCCTGCAAGGGTGAATTCCTCCTTCTGTGACGACATAAAAGTGTGGCCTGACATCTCCATCTCTGCTTTGGAGGTGGAAATCCGGCCCCCCCAAAAGTTTCTAAAACGGAAGACATACAGTCTGCGGCCCGATGAAAAATGACACCAGAGCTTTGACCTAATAGAAGGGGGCAATGGAAACAATACTCTGTCAGTCAGGAAGGGGCCTAAACTAACCACCCGTTCGCCCGGATCGCACCCATGGAGGTTAGGGCCACGATAAACATCTCCTTAATTGCGCTCACATTGTTCTCCTTTGTTGGATTTTGGCCTCTCTGCTCTGAGGTCGTGCGTTCAGTGTAGTGGAAGCTCTCCATGGTTTAGCAACAGTGAGTGTGTAAGTGTGAGACAGAGTTGCACACATAATGAGGAACGCCTCGCCGTTTGGGCTGAGGAATTGGCTTGTTTTGAAATTAGCATATTTATTCTAGGTAGACGTCTGGGACGGCCACAGGGTATAAGTGTCTCAAAATAATTTGAATATATATATATATATACAATATATTGTAATTATAAATTGATTTTTTTTGTTTGATTGAGTAAATCTGGATCGGGGATACTGTAATTGTAAAAATAATTGTTTTTCTTATTCATTATGCTCGTTCTGGAGACCTCTTCAGTTTTGCAAGCCTCCTGAGATGGTTGGTGTTGCTTAGGAGCTCAGTTTGAAGCCATAAGAATGGATTCCATCCTCTCTCTCCGTGTCCAACCTGTCTCGCAAAGGTACGTCTAATGTCTGGGGAGTTGCCTAATTGTTTCGCTGAGCCTCTGTCACATTGAGACAGAGAGAGAGAGAGAGCGAGAGAGAGAGAGAGTGTGTGTGTGTGTGTGTGTGTGTGTGTGTGTGTGTGTGTGTGTGCATGTGTGCAGGTGTGTGTGTACCTGTAATTGCTGTTGCTGAATGAGCAGCTGGGCCAAGTCCACACATTGAAATGTTTTCCTGTGTTTCTCGTGGTTTGTTTTTCAATGTAATATTTTCGTGAGGTATTGAATTAGAAGCACTACAGCTGCTACTAGACTACTACTACTACGGTTACAACCATTGCTGCTACTACTGCTATTACTAGCACTACTACCACTACTACTATAGCTGCTACTACTACTAGATAGATCTACCTATCTGCTACTGCTTCTACTACTACTTCTACTATAATTGCTATTACTACTACTACTAGTGCTACTGTGTCTACTACTATCACTCCTACTACCACTATTACTACTACTAATTACGACTTCTAGTACTACTGCTTCTACTGCTACTGTCACTACTACTGTCACTACTACTACTACCATTACTACTACTATTACTACTGCTATTACTGCTTTTAAATGGCGTATTAATCTTTTGAGGTCTACTAGTTGTACTACTAGCACTACTACCACTGCTGCTACTACAACTACTACTACCATCAATACCACTTCTACTGTTAATACTACTGTTACTACAACTCACTTCTCACTAAGTATGACTAGTATTACTATCTCCTTTAATGAAGGTACAAACAATTATTATCTTAACTACTACTATGACTACTACTATTACTAGTACTGCTAATACTGTTACTACAGTTGATACCAATGCTAGTATTACTACTACTACTATTTCTTCTACTATTACAACTACTACTTCGACTATGAATACTATCTAAAGACATTTTACTCCCACATACACAAACTGTGTAACATGTTGTGAATAAATACTCGATTCATTGCTTTAAGTGAATTTTCTATAGTTGTATGTTTCTATAGTTGATTTTATTTTCTTGTTCTTTCTTTTTCGCTGTGCGATCCTCATCTTTTTGGATTGAGTTCTGCCTCCTAGAATCCATCCATCCATCCATCCCAGTCTATGGCTGTGTCTGAAAGCTTTTTATTTTTTAGTTGTATTATTTGTATCCTTCAGGCATTTATGTAAAGGCTCTACAACTGCGCTTTACAAAAGCCACAAAACGAAAAAAGAAAGTCTTTGTTACGTGCGTGGTAGTACATTTCCGATGTTATTTTTCCCCAAATAAATACTACCGACTGCAATGTTTGCGGAAGATGAACTCGAACACGATTAAGCCGTTTGGACACAGAGCACCCAGAGCGTCCTTAGAAAAAATCCTCAGAACAGCCGATTACAAGAAACGTAATTTTGGGAATTAATAAAAATGCTGTTCGACGTCCAAACAAAGCAAGTTTAGGGGTCGGAATGGACGCTAGTAAAATGGACCCTCAGAGATGGACAAAGCAACCCGTGGTGCGTGGCATCCTCCCATTGTATGGAACTACACTCGTTTTGAGCCAAAAGAGACCACCGCCTGAGCCAGAATAAAACAGAGACGGCGGGGAACAAAAGGGACAAATTAGTGATTAAAGACAACCAAAAATCTGCTCGGCCGTAATGGAAGAGGAGTTTGGAAGACGATCTCGCCTTCGTTCTTTCTGGCAGGATGTAGTCCCAGTGAAACCCTGGCTGGAGAGCGCTTTCCAGAACCGCCATGTTGTTTTGCTGTCGTTGGGACTTCTGAGCTGGATGCTCATCTTTGAATTTATGGGAAGAAAAAATGCTTAAGGTCATGAGAAGGTCTACGACAATGAAAAAAAAAAATCTACCGTGAAGGACTGGATATCTAACTTTCAGCACTGATGCCAGTGATAGCAAAGGATATGGGAGGAGGTTTAGGTGGTTTAATTTAAGTTAACCAAATTTAAATCTAATTTAAATTTAATTTAAATTTCGCCTAATTTAAATCTCCACTTTTTAATTGAGGAGAAAAGGTACTTGATTCATATGGCTTTTCAATGGGTCAGATTCATTTTTGAATTCATGGTTGGAGGTCCATAGGTTCGTGGGCATTTTAAAATGGCCCCTTTCGCTTATAATCATCTCTATCAACTCCAAAAAGAGAGAAAACTAGACCTACAGTTTATTAACCACAAATGGTTTTAAACAGCATAGAATAAAGGAAGTAATGCATATGCACGACAAATGGTTTTAAACATTTCCGAATAAATTAAGTTATGCACACGGTTTTAATCAGCATAGAATAAATAAAGTTGCAGGTATGCATAGTTAGCACAAATTATTCTAAACAGCATATATTACTGAAGTAATGTACATTTTCCAGAAATGGTTTTAAACAGCTTAGAATTCATTTTTCACAAATTTTTACAAATAATTTTAAACAATTTAGAATAAATGAAATAAAGCAAAATATAAAACATAGTTACAGGTATGCAAAGTTACCACAAAATATTATGAACAGCATATGGTACTGAAGTAATGCATATTTGCCAGAACTGATTTTAAACAGCATAGAATAAATAAAGTTATGTATATTTGCCAGATATGGTTTTAAACCACGTAGAATAAATGGAGTAATGAATTTTTTTTTTTAAACACTATAGAATAAATTAAACAATGAATATTCACTACAAATGGTGCTAGACAGCATAGAATAAATAAATTAATATATACTTACCACAAATGGTTCTAAAGAGCATAGAATGAATAAAGGAAAGCTGTCACGTACCTTTCCAGGTTGTCCTTCGGCCAAGTGAGTTTTGGACGATCGGTAAAGCATGTGACATCCTGTATTGACACGCTGTCAGCAGAGCGAAGCTGATTGGCTCATCTCAACGAGATACTTTGAAGCTAAATGGAAGTCGATTGGCTTAAAACGCAGCAAAAATCTGATTTTGCCGAAAGCAAGTTCCCAGAATGTAGTTGCGGGTCGGTGAAATGTCACCACGACGACCAGCCGGGGAACCGGTTTCAACACGCATAATGGGTTTTGAATGGACAGGCTGTGTCTGCTCTATTTATAGTTCAGTGGGCCTTACACGTGTGAGATGAAAGTGGACTGTAAAAATAAGGCAAAAATATAGAATTTCGACCAGAGCATGAAATCTGATTGGAAGTTGAAAATAATTTTTGAATTGAAAATAAAATTTCCATGTAATCACATGTGACTATAATTTTTGTAAAACATAAATAATTAAAACATAATTATGACCAATACACGTACCTACATATCAATATGAAAAATTCTGCCAATTGAATAAATAGATCATCAAATATAAAAATGTTGATTCATTTAAAAGTAACTGAACTAGGAATGCTGTAATTATTACAATTAAATAGTGGAAAAAGTGATAAGCTTCTAAACCACTTGCTACTTAAGACTGATTCTGAAACACTGAGGGTAAATAATGGGATTAGGGATGAAGTGAAATGGCCTGTTGGTGGTTTCAGACGATGAAGATCAAGCGGTATCTGGTGTTTCCAAGCAGCTTTTAGGGACCGATATTCAATATTTGTTCACCATCTAGAGAACAATATTCAATATTTATTCAACATTTATAGACCAATATACAATATTTATTCAACATTTAGACACCGATTATCCGGTTGTGGGATTGTTTCCACCCAGGATTTTAACACATTCAATTCCAACTAAAGCTATTCCAAGTAAAAATGCTCAAGTCTTCCGAGTGCTTTTCACAGTTTATCACATCAAGACATGTTTTTCATGGAAATGTTGAATAAGACAGTAAAAATGGCATTTTTTTGTCTCAACTGCAACTTTATTTTGCTTTCTTTTGTCAGAAGAACAATACTTTTTTCCCCCAGTTGGTTCCACTAATGGGCGGCATTTTGGGTTTTATTTTGCTTTGTCACGTTTGCACAGTTGAACGTCAATGACAGCGCTGATTGGTAAATTTTCCACCTGAATTGCATTTCAAGCTCCAACGAGACGTCAGCGTTAACACGGAGGAATCCTTCTTAGGGAGAATGTCGCTGTCAATGCCAGAAGGACACCTCGGCGTCTTTACTCGGCCTGCCCCCGCCACCATTTTACGTTCTATTCATTATTCATTTTACCCAAAACTTAAGAGGGAAGCAGTATTTCCCATGATGTATTACCAACTAAATTTTACCTTTCAGAACATTCTCTTACCGCTCCTTCTTTTGGTTTATCGGTTATTTTTAACAGGTTTAAATAAAATAATTCAATATGAGTGCGTATGTGCTAAAAAATATATATGTATAGAAATGACTATGCCAAATTGTTATCTTATAAACATGGAATATTTCTATGCGTTTATTATGGCAAATATATGACGCATAACATCTCATGGTGAACACTGTAATAATGTCTTCTAAGGTTAGCAAGTTGTATGTATACTATTATTATTATTATTATTATTATTATTATTATTATTATTATTATTATTATTATTAGTAGTAGTAGTAGTAGTAGTAGTAGTAGTAGTAGTAGTAGTATTAGTATTATTAGTATTATTAGTATTATTATAAGTATAATAATAACAATTATTATTAAAATAGTAATACTTATAATATTATTACAATAATAATAGTTTTGCTTTTTTGACATATTTCTCGGAATGTATCTGGGAACAGCTTTTTTCTGACTACCGCTGCTGTTTCGAATTAAAAAATATTTAATTCAACGGGAAGATGGAGGGGTTAGCATCTGCTATGACACTAAGCGCTTTATGAGATTTCTTTATTTTTTTATTGCCTCGCCCATCACTTTTCAAATACTAAGTTTACACCCAAGCACTTTCCCGGTCTCCCACGGCTCCGGCACCTCCCGCCGGGGGAGTTCGCCGAACGCTACCCCTGAGCCGCATTAGCCATATACGCCTTTCAAACAATTTCCACCAATGTCAATGGAGATTTCCCTGCATAATCAAAATGAAATATTCTTTATATAACTCACGGCTCGCGCCATTTCCCCCTTATTACTATCACTAAAATAGCCTCCGACTCTAATGAGCTAAAGTTGGACGACGGACAGATCTAATGTCCCAAATGGGCAAATGCGATTGTTCGCAGATGAGTGTCATTATTCTTAGGGGTTAATGTCAGAGTCCTGAAAAGCTCCCACATTAATTGATAAATGGGTGTGTAGCCTAGAGATGTATTGGAGGGGGGTTACTGGTCCGCGATGCGCCTGGAGGAGCTCTTACACTGAATTATTAAAAGGTTGGCTCTCTCTCCCCAGTATCTTCAAAAGAAATCGGGGCGGCGAAGTCACTCAGGTCCAAAAATATGGGAGAAATGTAATTTAACATTTAAAATTGGGTATTTGTTGTATGCAGTGAAATTGTTTTTTTCTTTTCTCCATATCACTTGATCGCTTGGTCACTTGACCAATTGTTTTTTTTGTTTGTTTTGGATTGGTTTAATGGAAACCAGTAAACCTCACTCTCATTCAAGATGGGCCAGATATCTGTGATAAACTTTATTACGTTCTACTAGCCCATCCTGTAGTAGCCCTGTCCATATTGTATTATTATTATTATTATTATTATTATTTATTATTATTATTGTTATTATTATGTTTAATTAAGTATTATTATAATGATTATTATACAGTATATCTATTTTTTCATTATTCATCTTTAGAACTATCCAACTGTTTTCACACATATATATATACTCAGTCAATACTTACATTCTTACTGCTACTTAGCCTCTGCTATAGCGGTCTCTCTTTTTTGCAATGGTTAGGGTTATGGTTAGGGTATATTTATTTGCTGCATCAAGAACATTTTTTTATATTCTGTATATATTGAAAAATACAGTATTGTATTTTTTGTGCTTCATCAGAAAAGTGATGAAAATAGTTTATTTAACCAAGTACATTTTCACATTCAAGGAATTTGAATTTGTCGTACATAAGTGCATCTGAACAGATTTGCATAGATACGTAGCTTCGCACTAAAAAATTTTACAATGGCCAAATGTACAAAGAAAGCCACAATTCCATAGAAAATAGCTAAATACACAATATATACAGAGAGACATTTTGACTGTTAAGCATTCTTTTTCAATTCTACTCGTCTGTCTGCACCACAATGCACCACCTATTAGCAAGACAAATTCCCTGTATATGAAAATGTACTTGGCTTTGGGCCAGTCTTTGGATTGGTACATCTGTCTCAAATCCAAACAGGCGAACATTCTAAGGACATCGCTCATCTTTGAACGCGTCCCAAAAAGCTTAACCTCTCATTTAAGAGTGTTTAATAATGTGCTTTGGATTAATTTCATACTCGTGTAGGTTTCTTGTTTGGAATTCATTATGGTCGTCCTGTGATGACAATTAATGCACTCAGGGGCGAATTCACAAAGGATGGATTGTGGCCGCTAATAACACCATGAATTGTGCATCAATTGCGCCCACTTGCTTAGTGTCCTATTCAAAAAGATAATGAGCAAAAGATATGACAGCGCAACTACGCCCATTAATCCTCGGGGTGGGGGGCTGCACTGGTGCTATGTGAAATCCTGACGGGGGACCGGCAAGCCACCCCTTAGTGCCACCAATGAGGGATTTGAAAAAAATGGAAATCGTTTCTAATGCTTCGTAGTTCGAATTAAAACTATTGAGTCAGTGAAACTCAATACAGGTCAATATTAAAATACAAAAACTTTATACACTATATACGTATATTATAAACATTGCATTGCATTTTATAAAGCGTATTTGTATTTATTTTTTTCATTCACCAAGACCAATTGCTTCTCTATCTTACACTTGGCAAAAAAGATTTTCTATAATTTTTCGATACTGTGGAACTTCTTAAATAACATTAAATCATCACACATAATTGAATGTGTTCTCAAATAGTCAATCAAATCTAATCTCATAATTATAAAAACATAATAATGGGTGAGACAAAATGCCATTTTTATAATGAGCAAACTGATGGGGTAAACTCAACACAAATTATACAATTATACTACCTTTACAAAAAATAAAACCATATCATCATCTGCAGTACAGCAAAAAAAAAGTTGAACTCCACCAGTTCCAACCACCTGAACTCCAAGTGGGCACTTCTTTGGACAGCTTTCAACTGCAGTTGAAATACATTTTAGATGTATGGGGTATGGGGGGTGGGGGTGGACCCCGATGGTGAGTGTTGGGCTAAGTGTCCCCTCTTGACCCCTTGACCACATGTGGTGCGATGGTGACCAGATCGCACTGTAACCGCCTGGGCAGAGGTCAAGGATTATGGCCACCGCCACATGACTGGGGTCACCCTATCTCCCATCAGCAGCTGCTTCCCATCTGAACCAGCTAGCTTCACGGCTCTAAACCTTGCGAGGGACTGAAACAAAAAACGAAACACACACACACACACACCCACACACACACACACACAATATTAAGGGGAGTATATAAAAATTTTACCAACAAAGTTGATTTTGACAGAACAGTAATGGACTTGGAGTAGTAATGGAAGTCGAGAACGATTTGTTTGTCGCAAACAAAATTGTTTAAATGACTCCACTTTGTTACCTCTGCAAAATAAATAATCCTCGACTCACGAACTGAAAATTATCAGTGAGGACTAAATTATCTTAACTAATTACGACCCACCGTAGCAAAACCCATTACCTCGATCATAAAATCGGCAGGAGCAGCCAAATAAGTTAAAAAGCTTTCTTGAAGGAAAAGTAGATTTTTCCATTTTCGTATTCCTTTGTGTTTTTTTTTTTTTTTATCTCTCAACGTATTTTCAAAACCCAGTTTTATTTATAAATAATAGAAAAATGTTAAACCGTGGAGGAAATACAGTTCACTTTCCGAGACACTGAACATCGCTGAACAACGCCGATCGATGGTTTCCTTTAAAGCGAGAGTCCAGGTGAAGATCATTCATCCATATTCCATGTGATGTAAAGTCACACTGCGAAACCGTTTTCAAGTTTACCTGCAAATGGAAAGAAAATGAAAAGAGGCCCCAACCAGGCTCTCAGGTGTAGCTTGGGTAGGGTTGGGCTTAGCTAACATAATAACTTCAAGAACTTCGAAGATATTTGACATACGCACATTTATATATATTTAATGACACACCGAGGATGATTTTCAGAGACTCATATTATTGATAGACCACATTTTTTTGTGTTGTCCGCACTTTTAAAATCCTTAATAATTCCACTTTTATAAAACATGTATATTCTTTGTATTAAATATAAGCTTTTTTAAAAGAAAAATATGTTGTGTGTCGATTACGCTGTTCAAAACTCCCTCAAAACACAAGAACAAAGCAGAGATTGCCCCATTCAGCAGGGTGTCAAGTCCCCATTCAGCAGGGTGCAAAGTAGCCATGTGACATCTAGCCAGGCTGTGTTGGTCCTCCAACCATTTGCATTCTGGGAGCTGGCTGAATGAAGTCAAGTGTGGGGAAAACCTTGAAGGTGATTATCTCAGAATGACAGTTTGCCACACCCTTGACATTAACGAGTCATAGCTTAAAAAAATTTGCTTGATTTTTGCACAAGTGACATCTTGTTTTGAAGCTCTGATTCTTCACTTTCAAATGATGCGGGGAAAAAAAAGTCAAATGCCACCAAATGACCCTAAAGTACATGGTGGGTCACAATTAACTAAGTCCAAGGCAAGAAAAAGGCCAATGCATTTGACATAGTTCATGTTAAATTTGATTAATTTACACTGAATTACGCTAACCCTAACCCTAAATAATTCAGACCGAAGGATATTCTTTTTGTGCTTCAAACTTTGCATTTCTGAATGATTTTCCGCATACAGTTTGCTTTCCTCCACGAAAATAAACAATTTTGAATTCATTTTTTAATTAATAATTAATAATTTCTCATGAGAATTGAGTGTCCACAACTCACAGCTAAAATGGTTCTTTTTATTCTCGTTCATCGTTCACATGAAGCCCTCGCTTGGTCACTGTGCGTGACACCAACTCAACCAAATGAACCAGAAGTCGTGTCTCCTGGCAAAATAGCACCCCACAGCGCTCCGGACTAGTCCTCCTTCTAACGGATTTGATTCTTTTAGC